>NW_026138242.1:0-157500 GCF_025592945.1 Manacus candei
GGGGCGACTGACGTCATCGCCAGGCGACGGAGAGTGGGCGGGGCCGCCCCGGCGCCATCTTGGGGGTGGCGGGAAGGGGGGGAGGCGGTCCCCAAATTTTTTGGGGGGGGGGGTGTCCCCAAATTTTGGGGGGGGGTCCGGGAGGGGCGGGGGCGTGGGGGAAAATCCTGGGGTTTGTCCTCGTGGGCGCCCCTGGGTGGGGTGGGACACGCAGGGACAGCGGTGTCACCCCCCCCCATGGGCACCCCGGGGTGGCACCTGCTCTGTCACCTTGTCCCCAGGGGGGTGGCACCCAGGGCCACCTTTGTGACCCCCAGGGTGACCCCCAGGGCCACCCCTGTCCCCTCAATGCACACACCAGGGTGACACCCTCTGTCACCTTTGCCACCCCATGGACACCCCGGGGTGACAACACCCACCAGCAGCCCTGTCCCCTTGGGGGGGGGGTGACACTCGGTGCCACCGTTGTGACCCCCAGGGTGACCCCCAGGGACACCCCCGTCCCCATCATGAGTACCCCAGGGTGGCACCTGCTGTGTCACCTTGTCCCCATGGGGGTGACACCCACGGCCATCATTGTGACCCCCAGGGACACCCCTGTCCCCCCAGGGTGACACCTGCTGCCATCCTGTCCCTATGGGTAGGGGGTGACACTCAGTGCCACTGTTGTGACCCCCAGTGCCTCCCCTGTCCCCCCCAGGGGCACCCCAGGGTGGCACCTGCTGTGTCACCTTGTCCCCATGGGTAGGGGGTGACACCCAGGGCCACCGTTGTGACCCCCAGGGCCACCACTGTCCCCCCCATGGGCACCCCAGGGTGGCATCTGCTGTGTCACCTTGTCCCCATGGGTAGGGGGTGCCCCTGTTGTGACCCCCAGGGACACCCCGGGGTGACCCCCAGGGACACCCCTGTCCCCTCAGACCCACCCCAGGGTGACACCCAGGGCCACCCTTCTGTCCCCCCGGGGTGTCCCCCCCCACCCCTCTGACCCCCCCAGGAAGGGCACAGACCCCCCTGTTCTCCCACGGCACTTTATTGTCCCCCCCGTGGGGACCCTCAGGGCACGACCCCCACCCCCAGTGCCAGGTGCCAACCCCCCAGTGCAGCCAGGGCCCAGTTTGGGGTGAAAAGGGGCAGTTTTGGGTGCTGGGGGGGCCCAGTGCCAGGTGCCAATCCCCCAACATGGCCAGGGCCTGTTTTGGGGTGAAAAGGGGCAGATTTGGGCACAGGCAGGGACCTGGTGCCAGATGCCGCCACCCCCCAACCCCCACCGTGCAGCCAGGGCCCAGTTTGGGGTGAAAAGGGGCAGATTTGGGTGCTGGGGGTGAACCCAGTGCCAGGTGCCAACCCCCCCCCAGTGCAGCCAGGGCCCAGTTTGGGGTGAAAAGGGGCAGATTTGGGTGCTGGGGGGGCCCAGTGCCAGGTGCCAACCCCTCACATGGCCACACCCCGGTTTGGGGTGAAAAGGGGCAGATTTGGGCACAGGCAGGGACCTGGTGCCAGGTGCCAACCCCTCATGTGGCCACACCCTGGTTTGGGGTGAAAAGGGGCAGTTTTGGGTGTGGGGTGGTGCCCAGTGCCAGGTGCCAACCCCTTGGCACGGCCCCAAAATCCCCAAAACGCATCCGAGGAGTTCCAGGGCTCCAAAGTGCCCCCCCAGATCCATCCAAGGGGTCCCAGGGCTCCAAACTGTCCCCCCCCGACGTATTTGGGGGTCCCAAATCTTCAAGTGCCCCCAAAATCCATCCAAGGGGTCTCAGGTTGCCCCCCAGAACTTATTTGAGGGTGTCCCAAGTCTCCAAGTGCCCCCAAAATCCATCCAAGGGGTCCCAGGGCTCCGAACTGTCCTCCCCAAACATATTTGGGGGATCCAAGTCTCCAAGTGCCCCCAAAATCCATCCAAGGGGTCTCAGGCTGCCCCCAAAACTCACCTGGGGGGTCCCAGGGCTCCAAACTTTCCCCCCGAACATATTTGGGGGTCCCAAGTCTTCAAGTGCCCCCCAAAATCCATCCAAGGGGTCCCAGGCTGCCCCCAAAACACATCTGGGGGTGTCCCAAATCTCCAAGTGCCCCCCCAAATCCATCCAAGGGGTCTCAGGCTGCCCCCCAAAACTCATCTGGGGTGTCCCAGGGCTCCAAACTGTCCCCCCCAAACGTATTTGGGGGTCTCAGGGCTTCAAGTGCCCCCAAAATCCATCCAAGGGGTCTCAGGCTGCCCCCAAAACACGTCTGGGGGGGTCCCAAATCTCCAAGTGCCCCCCAGAAACAGACCTGGGGGGTCCCAAGTCTCCAAGTGCCCCCCAATCCATCCAAGGGGTCTCAGGCTGCCCCCAAAACTCATCTGGGGTGTTCCAAGTCTCCAAGTACCCCCCAAAATCCATCCAGGGGGTCTCAGGCTGCCCCCAAAACACATCTGGGGGGGTCCCAAATCTCCAAGTGCCCCCAAAATCCATCCAAGGGGTCGCAGGGCCCCCATTGAGCCCCCGTCGAGCCCCCGAGGTCCGTCAGTTTTTGGGGTCCCATTTTGAGTCCGAACCCCAACTTTGGGGTAAAAGCAGGTGACAAAATAAGTTAAAAGCTGGGGGGTGTGGAGGGGGGGGGTTTTTGGGGGTCCCCCCCATGTCCCCCCCCACGTCCTGGGGGTCCCTCAGTTGACCAGCAGCGCGTTGTCCTGCAGAGGAGCCCTGTGGGGACACAGCACCGGTTACGGGGGGCACGGGGGGGGATTTGGGGGGCAAAGACCCCCCTGGGAGGTCAAGGGAGACCCCCCCACCCCAAAAATATGCATGGGGGGGAGTGGGGAGTCACAGAGACCGGTTAGACCCGTTTTGGGGGGTCCCCACGGGGCATTTTGGGGGGTTGGAGGGGACTCCCTGGCACGGGGGTCGGTTTGGGGGGTGTGGTTTTGGGGGGATTTTCGGGGGGCCTGGGAAGAGACTGAGCAGTGTGGGGTCCTTTTGGGGGGCTCCCAAGAGACTCCAGGGCACGGGGTTGTTCTGGGGGGTCAAATTTTCGGGGTCATTTAGGGGCACCAGCAAAAGAAACACAATTTTGGGGTCATTTTGGGGTGCTGGGAAGAGACTCCAGGGCACAGGATCATTTTGGGGTGCCAGATTTTGGGGTGATTCTGGGGCACCAGCAAAAGAAACACCATTTTGGGGTCATTTTGGGGTCATTTTGGGGTGGCAGGAAGAGACTCACGGGCATGGGATCATTTTTGGGGTGCCGGGTTTTGGGGTCGTTTTGGGGTGTTCTCAAGAGACTCCAGGGCACGGGATCATTTTGGGGTATCGGATTTTGGGGTGATTTTGGGGAACCAGCAGAAGACACATCATTTTAGGGTGATTTTGGGGTCGTTTTGGGGTCCTGGCAGAGACTCCCCACGTGGAGAAGGGGCTGGAAATCCCGACCCCCGTGGGATCAGCGGCCAAACCAGCCGGGACCCTCCTCCCCCCGGGGGGCTGATGGGGGGTCCCAGTGCCCCAAACCTGCCCCAAACCTGCCCCAAAGCCCCCTGAAACGGCCCCAAATGCCCCCTCACCTCTCGCAGCAGCAGAACACGGAGCAGGACGAGGAGCTGTCCCGGCGGAACTTCCCCGACTTGGGGCTGTCCTGGCACTGAGCGATGTAGGCCTGGAGCTGGGACACCGGGGGGGTCCCCCTCACACTGGTGCTGGGGGGACACAGGGGACAAGGGACAGGTCAGGGGACAGGTCAGGGGACACCCCTGGCAAAGGAGAGGAGCTGGGACATCGGGGGGTCCCCCTCACACGGGTGCTGGGGGGACACAGGGGACAGGGGACAGGTCAGGGGACAGGTCAAGGGACAGCCACAGTGAGGGGATGGAGCTGGGACACCGGGGGGTCACCCTCACACTGGTGCTGGGGGGACACAGGGGACAAGGGGACAGGTCAGGGGACAGGTGAGGGGTGGAGCTGGGACACTGGGGGGTCACCCTCACACGGGTGCTGGGGGGACACAGAGGGGACAAGGGACAGGTCAGGGGACACCCCTGGCAAAGGAGAGGAGCTGGGACACCGGGGGGTCACCCTCACACTGGTGCTGGGGACACACAGGGGACATGGGGACAGGTCAGGGGACAGGTCAGGGGACAGCCACAGTGAGGGGATGGAGCTGGGACACCGGGGGGGTCACCCTCGCACTGGTGTTGGGGACAAGGGACAGGTGAGGGGATACCCAGGTGAGGGGACAGGTGAGGGGACAGGGAAAGGGGTCACCCAGGTGAGGGGACAGGGAAAGGAACAGGTGAGGAGCCACACATGGAAGGGGACAGGTGAGGGGACAGGGAAGGTGCCACACAGGTGAGGGGACACAGGTGAGGGGACACCCAGGTGAGGGGACACCCAGGCGAGGGGCCACACAGGTGAGGTGACACCCAGGTGAGGGGGCACCCAGGTGAGGGGACACCCAGGTGAGGTGACACCCAGGTGAGAGGACACCCAGATAAGGTGCCACCCAGGTGAGGTGCCACCCAGGTGTAGCCCCGGGGGTGTGACCCCCCAGTGCCATCCCTCCCCCCCTCCTGGCACCTTGATGGTCTCGTAGGAGCCGGTGATGAGGGCGATGAAGAGGCTGAGCACCATGTAGATGAAGAGGCTGATGAAGGAGTACAGGTACACCTGGCTGAACAGCCACACCAGGTGACTGTGCTGCTGCATCTCCGCGAACGTCACGAACATGTCGTCGCCGTTGATGAGGGAGAACAGGCACTCGGACACCATGGACAGGGACCGGAACTGCAGGGACAGGACAGTCACCTCAGTGTCACCCTGTGTCACCCTGTGTCACCTGGAACCTCTGTGTCACCCTGTGTCACCCTGTGTCACCCTGTGTCACCCTGTGTCACCTGGAACCTCAGTGTGTCACCCTGTGTCACCCTGTGTCACCCCTGGTCACCGTTGATGAGGGAGAACAGGCACTCGGACACCATGGACAGGGACCGGAACTGCAGGGACAGGACAGTCACCTCAGTGTCACCCTGTGTCACCCTGTGTCACCTGGAACCTCTGTGTCACCCTGTGTCACCCTGTGTCACCCCTGGTCACCGTTGATGAGGGAGAACAGGCACTCGGACACCATGGACAGGGACCGGAACTGCAGGGACAGGACAGTCACCCTGTGTCACCCTGTGTCACCCTGTGTCACCTGGAACCTCTGTGTCACCCTGTGTCACCCTGTGTCACCTGGAACCTCAGTGTCACCCTGTGTCACCCTGTGTCACCCTGTGCACCTGGAACTTCTGTGTGTCACCCTGTGTCACCCTGTGTCACCCGGAACCTCTGTGTCACCCTGTGTCACCCTGTGCACCTGGAACTTCTGTGTGTCACCCTGTGTCACCCTGTGTCACCTGGAACCTCAGTGTCACCCTGTGTGTCACCCTGTGTCACCTGGAACCTCTGTGTGTCACCCTGTGTCACCCTGTGCACCTGGAACCTCTGTGTGTCACCCTGTGTCACCCTGTGCACCTGGAACCTCAGTGTCACCCTGTGTCACCCTGTGTCACCCCTGGTCGCCGTTGATGAGGGAGAACAGGCACTTGGGTGAAGCCCCCCAAAGCTCCCCAGAGCCCCCCCCAAAGCCCCCCCGAGCCCCCCGAGCCCACCTTGACGTGGTAGGGGCCCAGCACGATCCAGCCACAGAAGCAGTAGCCCAGGTAGATCACGGCCACGCAGCAGCAGAACCGGATCACGTTGGGAAGGGCCACCCGGAGCGTGACGATGAGGATCTGGGAGGAAGGACGGGGACCTGTGAGACCCCAGGGACAGGGGACAGGGACCCTGAGACCCCAGGGACAGGGGACAGGGACGGACCTGTGAGACCCCAAAATCTGAGAATGGAGACCTGGGAGACCCCAGGGACAGGGGACAGGGACCTGTGAGACTGCAAAGTGAGGGGACAGGGACCCTGAGACCCCAAATTCAAAGGACAAGAACCTGCAAGACCCCAAAATCTGAGAATGGGGACCTGTGAGACCCCAAGGTGAGGGGACAGGGACCCTGAGACCCCAAGGTGAGGGGACAGGGACCCTGAGACCCCAATGTCCCCACCCCATGGCCCTGGGGACAAAGGCAGCAGCCGTGGGACAACCCCAAGCTCTCACCATCCCCGCCCCCTGGCACTGTCCCCTGGCATTGTCCCCTGGCAGGTGGCATTGTCCCCAGCCCTGGCTCTGTCCCCTGGGGGGTGGCACTGTCCCCTGGCACTGTCCCCTGGGGGTGACACCCCTGTGACTCACGTTGTACTTCTGGAAGAAGGTGAGGTAGCGGGTGACCCCGACCCCCTGGCACTGTCCCCTAGCATTGTCCCCTGGGGGGTGGCACTGTCCCCTGAGGGGTGGCACTGTCCCCTGGCTCTGTCCCCTGGGGGGTGGCACTGTCCCCTGGCACTGTCCCCTGGGGGTGACACCCCTGTGACTCACGTTGTACTTCTGGAAGAAGGTGAGGTATCGGATGACCCCGACCCAGACGAGCAGCGTGGACGTGCCCAGCAGGATACTGCACACGTCGTACCCGGAGAAGTTCTGTGGGGACATGGGGGACATTGGGGACATTTGGGGACATTGGGGACATGGGGGACATTGGGGACATTGGGGACATTGGGGACATTGGGGACACGGGGGACACTGGGGACATGGGGGACACTGGGGACACTGGGGACATGGGGGACACTGGGGACACTGGGGACATGGGGGATACTGGGGACATGGGGGACACTGGGGACACTGGAGACATTGGGGACACTGGGAACATTGGGGACACTGGGGACACTGTTGGGTGGCAATGTCCCCTCCTGGAGCACAGGGGACATCCAGGACATTGTCACCAGGGCACTGCCAACACCCAGGGGTGGCTGTGGGGTGACAATGTCCCCCCCTGGAGCACCAGAAGTGCTCCAATGACATCCAGGATGTCACCGGGGTACTGCCAACACCCAGGGGTGGCTGTGGGGTGACAGTGTCCCCTCCCAGGGCGCAGGGGACATACCCAGGGGTGGCTGTGGGGTGACAATGTCCCCTCCTGGAGCACCGGAAGTGCTCCAATGACATCCAGGATGTCACCGGGGCACTGCCAACACCCAGGGGTGACAATGTCCCCTCCTGGAGCACAGGGGACATCCAGGACATTGTCACCAGGGCACTGCCAACACCCAGGGGTGGCTGTGGGGTGACAATGTCCCCTCCCAGGGCGCAGGGGACATTCAGGACATTGTCACCGGGGCACTGCCAACACCCAGGGGTGGCTGTGGGGTGACAATGTCCCCTCCCAGGGCGCAGGGGACAGCGGTGGCAGCAGCCCCATGTCCCCCCACGCCCCCCCTGACCTTGGCCTCGATGCCAATCTTCATGAGGGTGCCCAGCACGGTGAGGACGTCGCTGACGACGAGCAGGATGTACCACCCGTTCAGGAACTCCATGCGGTCCGACACCGACACGCTCCGGCCGTGCCGGCGCCGCAGGAACCGGCTGAACTCCTGCGGGACGGGGGGAGGGAGGGACACGGGGTTGGGTGTCCAACCCCACCCGACGGGGGGGTCACGGCACCCACGGCTCCCACTCAGAGACTCCCTCCTGGGAAAGGGGGGGAATCCCGGGAATGGCCTCGGGGGGATGTCCCCGAGGGGGACAGGGCGGAGGGAGGCGGCGAGTGACATCGCTTCCCACCTCTTCCCATCACCTCCCACCGCTTCCCACCTCTTCCCATCACCTCCCACCGCTTCCCACCTCTTCCCATCACCTCCCACCGCTTCCCACCTCTTCCCATCACCTCCCACCGCTTCCCACCTCTTCCCATCACCTCCCACCGCTTCCCACCTCTTCCCATCACCTCCCACCGCTTCCCACCTCTTCCCATCACCTCCCACCACTTCCCACCTCTTCCCATCACCTCCCCCTGTCCCCCACCACTTTCCAGCTCTTCTCACCACTTTCCAGCTCTTCCCATCTCTTCCCAGCTCTTCCCACCTCTTCCCATCACCTCCCACCGCTTCCCACCTCTTCCCATCACCTCCCACTGCTTCCCACCACTTTCCAGCTCTTCCCATCACTTCCCATCACTTTCCAGCTCTTCCCACCACTTTCCATCTCTTCCCAGCTTTTCCCACCTCTTCCCACCTTTTCCCAACTCTTCCCACCACCTTCCAACTCTTCCCACCGCTTTCCAATCCTTCCCATCACTTCCTACCACTTTCCAGCTCTTCCCATCACTTCCCACTGCTTCCCATCACCTTCCACTGCCTCCCACCACATTCCAACTCTTCTCATCACTTCCCACCATCTCCCAGCATCTCCCAATTCTTCCCACTGCCTCCCACCATCTCCCACTGCCTCCCACTACTTTCCAGCTCTTCCCATCACTTTCCACCACTTTCCAACCCGTCCCATCACTTCCCACCACTTTCCAGCTCTTCCCACCACTTTCGACCTCTTCCCACCACTTCCCACCTCTTCCCATCACCTCCCACTGCCTCCCACCACTTTCCAACTCTTCCCACCTCTTCCCACCACTTTCCAATCCTTCCCATCACTTCCCACCATCTCCCACGATTTCCCACCATCTCCCACCCTCTCCCACCCTCTCCCACCCCCTCCCACCCCCTCCCACCCTCTCCCACCCTCTCCCACCCCTTCCCACCATCTCCCACCCCTTCCCACCCCCTCCCACCCCTTCCCACCCCCTCCCACCCCTTCCCACCCTCTCCCCCCCTCTCCCCCCGTGCCCCACGCACGAGCTGCAGGAGGAGGCCGCGGATGATGGAGCGGGCGCAGAGGACGAAGGACAGGGAGCACACGAGGATGACGACGACGTCGAAGAACAGCCGGAAGGAATTGTCACCTGCGGGACACCGGGGGGGCTGCTCGGAATCTGGGGCACCCCCTGAGCCCCCCCATGGCCTGTTGTCACCCCCCCTGGGGACAGGAGCCACCCCAGGGGACAGGAGCCACCCCGGGGGACAGGAGCCACCCCAGGGGACAGGAGCCAGTCCTGGGGACAAGAGTCACCCCAGGGGACAGGAGTCACCATGGGGACAGGAGCCATTCTCAGGGGACAGGAGCCACCCCTGGGGACAGGAGCCACCCCAGGGGACAGGAGTCACCCACAGGGACAGGAACCATCTCCAGGGGACAGGAGCCACCCCTGGGGACAGGAGCCATTCTCAGGGGACAGGAGCCACCCATGGGGACAGGAGCCACCCCAGGGGACAGGAGCCACCCCAGGGGACAGGAGTCACCCTTGGGGACAAGAGCCACCCCAGGGGACAGGAGCCACCCTCAGGGGACAGGAGCCATCCCCAGGGGACAGGAGTCAACCCCTGGGGACAGGAGCCATCCCTGGGGACAGGAGCCACCCCTGGGGACAGGAGCCACCCATGGGGACAGGAGCCATTCTCAGGGGACAGCAGCCACCCCCTGGGGACAGGAGCCACCCATAGGGACAGGAGTCATCCTCAGGGGACAGGAGTCACCCACAGGGGACAGGAGCCATTCTCAGGGGACAGGAGTCACCTCCTGGGGACAGGAGCCACCCCTGGGGACAGGAGCCATTCTCAGGGGACAGGAGTCACCCCAGGGGACAGGAGCCACCTCAGGGGAGAGGAGCCACCACCAGGAGACAGGAGCCACCCCTGGGGACAGGAGTCACCCACAGGGACAGGAGCCATTCTCAGGGGACAGGAGTCACCCTTGGGGACAAGAGCCACCCCAAGGGACAGGAGCCACCCCAGGGGCCAGGAGCCACCCTGTCCCACCTCTGCCATAGACAGCGGGGTCCCTGCACTCCCGGATGTCCGCGTGGTTCTCCAGGCGGATCCGCACCCGCCCGCTGTGAGCGCGGTTGTCAAACGTGATCTGGGGACACGGGGACAAGGGGACAGTCACCACCCTGGGGACACGGGACAGTCACAGTCACCACCCTGGGGACAGGGGGACAAGGGGACAGTCACAGTCACCACCCTGGGGACACGGGACAGTCACAGTCACCACCCTGGGGACAGGGGGACAAGGGGACAGTCACAGTCACCACCCTGGGGACATGGGGACAGTCACAGTCACCACTCTGGGGACACAGGGACAGGGGACAGTCACAGTCACCACCCTGGGGACATGGGGACAGTCACAGTCACCACTCTGGGGACACAGGGACAGGGGACAGTCACAGTCACCACCCTGGGGACATGGGCACAAGGGACAGTCACAGTCACCACCCTGGGGACATGGGGGCAAGGGGACAGTCACAGTCACCACCTTGGGGACACAGGGACAGTCACCACCCTGGGGACATGGGCACAAGGGACAGTCACAGTCACCACCCTGGGGACACGGGGACAAGGGACAGTCACCACTCTGGGGACACGGGGACAAGGGACAGTCACCACCCTGGGGACACGGGGACAGTCACCACCCTGGGGACACGGGGTCAAGGGACAGTCACCACCCTGGGGACACGGGGACAGTCACCACCCTGGGGACACGGGGACAAGGGACAGTCACCACCCTGGGGACACGGGGACAGTCACCACCCTGGGGACACGGGGTCAAGGGACAGTCACCACCCCAAGAGATCCCAGCAGCCCCACGGGGCCTGTCCCTGTCCCTCCAAGGGACACCAGGGGTGTGAGGAACAGAGGGACACACGAGGGACAGAGGGACACACGAGGGGGACAGAGGGACATACAAGAGGGACAGAGGACACAAGAGGGACAGAGGGACACCCGAAGGACACCCGAGGGACACACAAGAGGGACAGAGGACACAAGGGAGACAGAGGGACACACGAAGGACAGAGGGACACACAAGGGGGACACATGAGGGGGACACAAGGGACACACAAGAGGGCCAGAGGACACATGAGGGGGACACACAAAGGGGACACAAGAAAGGGACAGAGGACACAAGAGGGACAGAGGGACACCCGAGGAGGCCACCCAAGGGACACACAAGGGGGCCAGAGGGCCACCCGAGGGCCACCCAAGGGACACACAAGGGGGCCAGAGGGCCACCCGAGGGACACTTGAGGGACACCGAAGGGGACCAGAAGACACCCAAGGGGGCCAGAGGACACTCAAGGGCCACCCAAGGAACACACAAGAGGGACAAGAGGACACCCAAGGGGACCAGAGGACAGTCAAGGGCCACCCGAGGGCCACCCAAGGAACACACAAGAGGGACAAGAGGACACCCAAGGGGACCAGAGGACACTCAAGGGCCACCCAAGGGTGCCAGCCAAGCCCCCCTGGCGCGGCTCACGGTGACGGTGAAGGTGTAGCAGTCGGGGATCTCGTTGCTGAGCACGGGCTGCACGTTGATGGCCTTCAGCTGGAACCGGATGGTGACGTTGATGAGCCTGAGGGGGGGACGGCCCTTAATCCTCAGCCCGGCCTTTGCCAGGGGGTCTCACAGCCCCCCCAGAGCCCAAAGAACGGCCCCACGACCCCCGGAGAGGGGAAACCCCTCCCTTGGGGGGATTCCAGCCCCAGGAAAGGCGTTCCCGCTTCTCCCGCCCGACCGGCCCCGGCACCGATGGATTCTGCTCCAAGGGGGGGGTGGATCCTCTGGAAAAGGAGTGCCTGGAGCAAGGGGAGGTTGGATCCTCTGGAAAAGCAGTGCCTGGAGCAAGGGGAGGTTGGATCCTCTGGAAAAGGAGTGCCTGGAGCAAGGGGAGGTTGGATCCTCTGGAAAAGGAGTGCCTGGAGCAAGGGGAGGTTGGATCCTCTGGAAAAGCAGTGCCTGGAGCAAGGGGAGGTTGGATCCTCTGGAAAAGTGGTGCCTGGAGCTCCAGGGGTTGGGACACGGGTCGAGGAACGCCACGGGAATTCAGTGTGGGGTTTGTGGGAAGGGAAACAATCCATGGGGAAGGGATTTGGGGAAGGGAAAACAATCTCTGGGAAAGGGTTTGGGGAAGGGAAAACAATCCCTGGGGCAGGGATTTGGGGAAGGGAAAACAATCCCTGGGGCAGGGATTTGGGGAAGGGAAAACAATCCCTGGTGTGGGGATTTGGAAAGAGAAAACAATCTCTGGGGTGGGGATTTGGGAAGTGAAAACAAACCCCAACAAAGGGATTTGGGAAGGGAACACAAATCCCAAAACAGAGATCTGGGAAGGGAACACAAATCCCAGCACAGGGATTTGGGGAGGGAACACAAATCCCAACACGGGGATTTGGGGAGGGAACACAACAGGGATTTGGGAATGGGAAAACAAGCCCTGGTGCAGGGTTTTGGGAAAGGAACCAAGGCCCAGTACAGGAATTTGGGGAGGGAACACAAATCCCAACACAGGTTTTTGGGGAGAGAACACAAATCCCAACACAGGTTTTTGGGGAGGGAATATAAATCTCGACATGAGGATTTGGGGAAAGGGAACACAAATCCCAAAACGGGGATTTGGGAAGGGAAAAGAATCCCTGGGGGAGGGATTTGGGCAGGGAACACAAATCCCAAAACAGGGATCTGGGAAGGGAACACAAATCCCAAAACAGGGATTTGGGGAAAGGGAACACAAATCCCAGCACGGGGATTTGGGGAAGGGAACACAACAGGGATTTGGGAATGGGAAAATAAGGCCCAGCACAGGGATTTGAGGAGGGAACACAAATCCCAGCACAGGGATTTGAGGAAGGAACACAAATCCCAGCACGGGGATTTGGGGAAGGGAACACAAATTCCAACACGGGGATTTGAGGAGGGAACACAACAGGGATTTTGGAATGGGAAAACAAGCCCTGGTGCAGGGTTTTGGGAAGGGAACAAAGCCCTGGTCCAGGGATTTGGGGAAGTGGGGGGGGATTTACTTGTGGAATTTGAGGGTGAAGTTCCTGTAGGAGCCGTCCAGCGCCGGGGGCTGGGGGTCCTCGGGATCCACTCCCAGGCAATCTGGGGGATGGAGAAGCACCTTCAGGGAATCCCAAGCACTTCCAGGGCATCCCAAGCACTTCAAGGATATCCCAAGCACTTCCAGGGCATCCCAAGCACTTCAAGGAAATCCCAAGCACTTCCAGGGAATCCCAAGCACTTCCAGGAAATCCCAAGCACTTCAAGGATATCCCAACATCTTCCAGGGTATCCCAAGCACTTCCAGGGCATCCCAAGCCCCCCCACCCCCCTCAGCCCCTCCCCAGCCTGCAGTGATGCCCCAAACGCCCCCAGGACCCCACAGTGGCTTTGGGGGTGAGCTGTGTGCCCCAGGACCCCACAGTGGATTTGGGGTTGAGCTGTGGGTCCCAGGACCCCACAGTGGCTTTGGGGTTGAGCTGTGGGTCCCAGGACCCCACAGTGGCTTTAGGGGTTGAGCTGTGGGCCCCAAGACCCCACAGTGGCTTTGGGGGTGAGCTGTGAGCCCCAGGACCCCACAGTGGATTTGGGGGGGGGGTCTGTGGGCCCACCTGTGACGATGTGGGGGTCGATGTTGAAGGTGTCGTTGGCGGGGTCGATGCGGCCCTTGCGGAAGTAGCGCTGGCACAGCAGGAGCGCGGAGCCGTTCCCGGCGCCGCCCCGAACGTACGCGTAGCGGCCCAGGGCCTCGCCAGGCAGGGCCAGGTACTGTGGGACAAGGGGGTCCTGAAACATCCCTATGGTCCCAAACTACCCCTCTGGCCCCAAACTATCCCCATGTCCCCGCACGTACGCGTAGCGGCCCAGGGCCTCGCCCGGCAGGGCCAGGTACTGTGGGACAAGGGGGTCCTGAGACACCCCTATGGTCCCAAACCACCCCTGTGACCCCAAACCACCCCTGTGACCCCAAACTATCCCCATGGCCCCACACCATCCCCATGTCCCCACACGTACGCGTAGCGGCCCAGGGCCTCGCTGGGCAGGGTCAGGTACTGTGGGACAAGGGGCCCTGAGACACCTCCATGGCCCCAAACCACCCCTCTGACCCCACACCACTCCTCTGACCCCAAACCAACCCCATGGCCCCACACCATCCCCATGGCTCCACACAACCTCCGTGTCCCCACATGTATGCGTAGCGGCCCAGGGCCTCACCGGGCAGGGCCAGGTACTGTGGGACAAGGGGCCCTGAGACACCTCCATGGCCCCAAACCACCCCTGTGACCCCAGATCACCCCTGTGTCCCCACTCGTAGCTGTAATGGCCGATAGCCTCGCTGGGGATGGCCAACGACTGCAGGACAAGGGCCCTGAGACACCTCCTTGGCCCCAAACCACCCCTCTGACCCCAAACCATCCCTCTGACTCCAAACCACCTCCATGGCCCCAAACCACCCCTCTGACCTCAAACCACCCCCATGGCCCCAAACCACCCCTCTGACCCCAAACCACCCCCATGGCCCCACACCATCCCCACGGCCCCAAATCACCCCTGTGTCTCCACCCATAGGTGTAGCAGCCCGTGGTCTCATTGGGGATGGCCAAGGACTGCAGGACAGGGGGTCAGAAGTGGCCCCAAGCCACCTCCACGTTCCTGAGGCACCTCTGTGGCCCCAAGGACCTCCACAGCCCCACACCATCCCCACAGCCCCACACCAGCCCCACAGCCCCACTCATAGGCACGCCGGCCGATGGTCTCCTTGGGAATGGCCAAACAGCAGAGCAGAGATGCCCTCAGGAGCTGGAGGTGGCCCTGAGCCACCTCCAACGTCCCCAAACCCCCTCCATGTCCCCAGACCCCCCCGTCCCACCTTGTCCAGGGCGTAGAAGACGCGCTCGTAGAGGCCGCGTTGGGTGTAGACGGCGTAGGAGTCGTCGGCGCCGTCCACGTAGTCCTTGAGGAAGAGGTGCTTGAAGGCCACCGTGTTCTCCTCCTTGAAGGTCACCACCATCTGGTTGCTGAGCCCGAAGAGGATGAGCTGGGGGACGAAGGCCACCGCCGTCAGCCCCAGCCCCACGGCCCCAAAACGCGGCCGTTTGGCCCCAAAGCTGCTCACGGGAGGGGAAACGGCGTCACCGCGCGACTGGGGGACCTCGAGGTGACAAGGGGCGGCTGGCACGGCCCCGAGGTTGTCCCCATTGCCAGGTGTCCTGATGGAGGGGACAATCTCCTTGGGGACATGCACATCCCACTGGAAATGGAGGGACAATCTCCTGGGGACACTCATGTCCTGATGGAGGGGACAATCTCCTTGGGGACACGAGTGTCTCACCAGAGATAGGGGGACAATCTCCTTGGGGACACAGGTGTCCTGATGGAGGGTGAGGACAATCTCCTTGGGGACACAGGTGTCCTGATGGAGGGTGAGGACAATCTCCTTGGGGACACGAGTGTCTCACCAGAGATGGGGGGACAATCTCCTTGGGGACATGCACGTCCCACTGGAAATGGAGGGACAATCTCCTTGGGGACACTCATGTCCTGATGGAGGGGACAATCTCCCTGGGGACACTTGTGTCCCACCACACACAGGGTGAGGACAATCTCTTTGGGGACACTCATGTCCTGATGGAGGGGACAATCTCCCTGGGGACACTCATGTCCTGATGAAGAGGACAATCTCTTTGGGGACACTCATGTCCTGATGGAGAGGACAATCTCCTTGGGGACACTCGTGTCCTGATGGAGGGTGAGGACAATCCCCCTGGGGACACTTGTGTCCCACCACACACAGGGTGAGGACAATCTCCTTGGGGACACTCATGTCCTGATGGAGGGTGAGGACAATCCCCCTGGGGACACTTGTGTCCCACCACAGACGGGGTGAGGACAATCCCCCTGGGGACACTCGTGACCCCACAATGTCCCCAAACCCCCCGGGGACACCGAGGACCCCGAACTTCCTCTTCCTCCTTCCCTGCTCCAAACCCCTCCCCTTGCCCACAATTAGCTCCGATTAATTAACCACGACCCTCATTAGCAGGACAAGGGCCCGGGTGACCGTGGGTGACCCTGGGTGACCGCGGGTGACAGGCCAGCCCCCTCGTGCTGAGCCAGCAGACGGGGGGATGTCACACACGTGTCACATGTCACCGTTTCCTCCCTGTCCCGTGACCGTCCCAGCAGCTCCCGCCGGAGCTGCCAGGCCAGGCCGGGAGCAGGTGACAGCCCCGGCTGTCCCCCCTCTTGGGGACACTCTGGCACTGCCTGAGGCACCCCAGGGTGTGGCACCCGGGCCCTGGGGACGTGTCACCGGGGTGACCCCAACGCGACACCCCTCCCGCCCCCCGGGGACCTCGCGCTGTCCCCAAGTGTCCCCGAGCCCCAGCTGTCCCCACCATGTCCCCAGGCCTCCCTTGGTGCCCAGTGCCCACCTCGGTGTCACCTCCTGGTGACACTGAGCGCCTGTGTCGTTGTCACCCCCCGGTTTCCTGTGTCCCAGTGTCCCTCTGCCCGCTGTCCCTCGGTGCCACCCACCCCTGGTGTCCCCCCCCGTGTCCCAGGGGACCCTTCCCACTGTCCCCGAGTCCGACCCCCCCGGGCTCCTTTCTCCTGTGTCCCCATGTCCCAGGAGACCCCAGTGCCACCATCCCCGGTGTCCCCATGTCCCAGGACACCCCAGTGCCACCCTCCCCGCTGTCCCCATGTCCCAGGACACCTCAGTGCCACCCTCCCCGCTGTCCCCATGTCCCAGGACACCCCAATGCCACCCTCCCCGTTTTCCCCATGTCCCAGGACACCCCAGTGCCACCCTCCCTGTGTCCCCATGTCCCAGGACACCCCAGTGCCACCCTCCCCGCTGTCCCCATGTCCCAGGACACCTCAGTGCCACCCTCCCCAGTGTCCCCCTGTCCCAGGAGACCCCAGTGCCACCCTCTCCAGTGTCCCCATGTCCCAGAACACCCCAGGGCCACCCTCCCTGCTGTCCCCATGTCCCAGGCCCATTCCTGCCCATTGTCCCCATGTCCCAGCTCCCCCTTCCCAGTGTCCCCACATCCCTGTGCCCCCTCCCTGATGTCCCCAAATCCCTGTGCCCTCTCCCCAGTGTCCCAGCCCCCCCAGTCCGATGTCCCCACACCCCCGTGTCCCCTCCCCTGTGTCCCAGCCCCCCCTCCCCTCTATCCCCACACCCCAGCCCCCCCCTCCCCAGTATCCCAGCCCCTCCCGTCTGATGGCCCCACATCCCTGTGTCCCCTCCCTGCTGTCCCCACACCCCTGTGTCCCCTCCCCTCTATCCCCACACCCCTGTGTCCCCTCCCCAGTATCCCAGCCCCTCCTGCCCGATGGCCCCACATCCCTGTGTCCCCTCCCTGATGTCCCCACACCCCTATGCCCCCTTCCCTGTGTCCCAGCCCCCCCCCCCGATGTCCCCACATCCCTGTCCCCCCTCCCCCGTGTCCCCACACCCTCGTGTCCCCTCCCCGCCGTCCCCCCCCCACCTGGACGGTGACGAGGATGATCTTGGCGAGCTGCAGCCCGAGCTTCACGGGCCTCCTGCCGCGGGCCCGGTACTTGTCGCAGGGGCTCATGAAGAAGTACTTGAGGCGGCGGCGCAGCTCCAGCTCCTCGCGCTCCTCCCGCTCCTCCTCCCGCTGCTCGTCCCGCTCCTCCGCCGGGGCCGCCCCGGCCGCGCCGTACCCGGGGCCGCGGCTCAGCAGCCGCTCGGTCTCTGCGGGCACCGGGGGGGCTCGGCCGGGGGGCACAGAGCCACGCCGTGTGCCCCCAGCCCGCTGGCACCTCCCTGTCCCCGTGTCCCGCTCCTCGGTGTGCCCCCAGCCCGCTGCCACCTCCCTGTCCCCGTGTCCCAGTCCTTGCTGTGTCCCCAGCCCGCTGCCACCTCCCTGTCCCCGTGTCCCAGTCCTCGGTGTGTCCCCAGCCCGCTGCCACCTCCCCGTCCCCGTGTCCCACTCCTCGGTGTGCCCCCAGCCCGCTGCCACCTCCCTGTCCGCGTGTCCCAGTCCTTGGTGTGTCCCCAGCCCGCTGCCACCTCTCTGTCCCCGTGTCCCCACCGCCCGCTCCTCGGTGTATCCCCAGCCCGCTGCCACCTCCCTGTCCCCATGTCCCAGTCCTCTCGCTCCTCGTTGTCCCCCCAGCCCGGTGTCCCCTCCGTGTCCCAGTCCCCCTCGCCCCGGTGTCACCCCCTGTCCCCCATGTCCACCCCCCCTGCCCGAACCCCCTTGTCCCTATGTCCCCCCCCCAGCTCGCTCCCCAGTGCCCCCCCGGCCGGCTGTCCCCCCGTCCCGGAGTCCCCTCGGCCCAGTGTCACCTCCCTGTCTCCCTGTCCCGCCCAGTGCCGGTCCTCGGTGTCCCCCCATCCCGGTGTCCCCCCCATCCCGGTGTCCCTCCATCCCGGTGTCCCCCCATCCCGGTGTCCCCCCATCCCGGTGTCCCCCCATCCCGGTGTCCCCCCATCCCCGTGCCCCTCCATCCCGGTGCCCCCCCATCCCGGTGTCCCCCCATCCCGGTGTCCCCCCATCCCGGTGCCCCCCCATCCCCGTGCCCCTCCATCTCGGTGTCCCTCTATCCCGGTGTCCCCCCATCCCGGTGTCCCCCCATCCCGGTGTCCCTCCATCCCGGTGTCCCCCCATCCCGGTGCCCCCCCATCCCCGTGCCCCTCCATCCCGGTGTCCCTCTATCCCGGTGTCCCCCCATCCCGGTGTCCCCCCATCCCGGTGTCCCTCCATCCCGGTGCCCCCCCATCCCGGTGTCCCCCCATCCCGGTGTCCCCCCATCCCGGTGTCCCTCCATCCCGGTGTCCCCCCATCCCGGTGTCCCCCCATCCCGGTGTCCCCTCGCCTCGGTGTCACTGGCCCTGGGTCCTGCCCCGTCCAAGTGTCCCCCCTCCCCGTCCGGGTCCCTCCCGTCCCGGTGTCCCCTCGCCCTGGTGTCACCTCCCTGTCCCGGTGTCCCCCCCTGCTCCCGGTGTGCCCCCCGTGTCCCCCCCAATTCCCATTCCCATTCCCGCTCCCCCTCACCGGACGCCGCCGCCATGGCGCCTCCTCCCCGCGGCCTCGGCCGCCCCGCCCCCTCACGTGACCGGAAAAACACCGCTCAGGTCCAGCCCGCCCGCGCCCGCCAATCACCGCGCCCGCCCGCCCTCTCATTTGCATAGACTCGCCCACAGAGCGCGGTGACCCCGCCCACTCGCCGCGCCCCGGGGTGGTTGTGGCCCCGCCCTCTGTCTGCCCCGTGGCCACGCCCACCGGGTGGCCTCGGCGCTGGAGCCACGCCCGTTTATTGCTGTGACCACGCCCACAAAACCATTGGCTCCGCCCCCCGCCGGCCTTGGGCGGGAGGGGGACATCGGACATGGGGGGGACATCAGGGGACATGGGGGGGACATCAGGGGACATGGGGGGACACCAGGTATGGGGTGACATGGGGGGGATATCAGGGGACATGGACATGGGGGGGACACCGGGTATAGGGTGACATGGAGGGGACATCAGGTATGGGGTGACATGGGGGGGATATCAGGTATGGGGTGACATGGGGGGGATATCAGGGGACACAGATATGGAGGGGACACCAGGTATGGAGGGACAGAGACATGAGGGGGACATGGTGGGGACATGGACACGGGGGGGGACATGAGGGGGGGACATGGACATGGACTGTGACATGGGGGGACACTGTCATGGATGGTGACATGGGGGGACATGGACACAGACAGTGACATGGGGGGACACGGACATGGACAGTGACATGGGGGGACACGGACACAGGTGGTGACATACGGCCCAGGGGACACATCCATGGATGGTGACACGTGTCCCAGGAGGCCACATCCACGTCAGGGCAGTGACAACATGTCACGGAGGGACACGTCCACGCCAGGACGGTCCCATGTGCCACGGGGGTGACACGTCCATGCCATGAGGTGTCACATCCATGCCATGAGATGTCACATCCATGCCATGAGGTGTCACATCCATGCCATGAGATGTCCCATGACCAAGGAGGACACATCGACCCCGTGTTGACACCACAACCACCCTTCTGTGCCACGTTTATTCCCCGCTGCTCCCCCGGGTGTGACACCCACCCCGCAGGGTGTCCCCGCAGGGTGTCCCCGCGGTGTCCCCGCGGTGTCCCCGTGTCCCTCAGGCCGTGTCCCGGGGCAGTGGCTCCAGCAGCAGCCACAGCCCGTCCTCGGCGCGCAGGATGAGCTCCGGTTTGCGGCGCGGGGGCGGCCGGGCCGGGTCCCTCCGCAGCACGAAGCGGGACAGGGTCAGGGCCACCACCACCTTCATCTCGGCCATGGCGAAGCTCTGCCCGATGCAGTTCCTGCCACCGCGGCCCCCCTGTCACCTCCCGGGTGACACGGGTGACACCCACACCCCACACACCTCCCCGAGGCTGTCCCGGCTGGATGTCACAGCTCGGGGACAACGACCCCGCTGTGAGCCCGGCCAGGGGGGTGGTGGCACCCGGGCACTCGTGTCCCCACCCTGGAGTACCTGGGGCCGGCGGAGAAGGGGATGAAGGACGATGGGGACCGTCCCTTGGTGTTCTCAGGGCTGAACCTCAGCGGGTTGTAGACCTGGGGTGACACGGACACTGTCCCCACCGTGGTGACAGGGACACTGCCACGCCATGGGGACATGGATGGCACCACCACTGTGACAGGGACACCATCACACCATGGGGACACCTCTGTCCCCACCACGGTGACAAGGACACCATCACACCATGGGGACACGGACACTGTCCCCCCCATGGTGACAAGGACACCATCACACCATGGGGACACCTCTGTCCCCACCACGGTGACAGGGACCCCCCACGCCCCGTGGCCCTACCTCGGGGTCGGGCCAGAGCTCCGGGTTGTGGTGGGTCCCGTAGATGCTCATCAGGCAGATGATCCCTGGTGGGACAGGAACGGCCACCTCAGGGACGGTGGTACCGGGGACAGCCCGGTGTGGCCGTACCCTTGGGGATGACGCGGCCGTACCCTTGGGGATGACGCGGCCGTCGCGCAGGGCCACGTCCTCGGTGCAGCGCCGGGACACGGCGAGGACGGGCGGGTGCAGCCGCAGGCTCTCCTTGATGCACATGGTGGTGAAGGGCAGGCGGGCCAGGTCCTCCCTGGGGACGAGCCACGCTGGCACCGTGCCCCCGAGCGCGGGGCGGCCGGGAACGACCCCGGGCACCTCTCACCATTCGATGTCCTCGGTGTCCCGGCCCGCGAGGAGCTCCCGGACCTCCTGGCGGCACCGCTCCTGGTACTCGGGGTGGCCGGCCAGGTTGTAGAAGAGCCAGGCCAGGCCGCTGGCCGTGGTGTCGTGGCCTGTGGGGACAGCGGGTGGGCGAGGGGGCACCCCGGTGTCACCCCCCGTGGCACCCGGTGCCAAGGACGGCGTCCTCACCCTCGAACATGAAGGTGTCGGCCTCGGCCGCGATGTCCTCGTCCGACAGGGTGTTGCCGTCCTCGTCCTGCGAGGGGCAGGGTGAGCCACCGGGCCACCTGGGGCCACCCAGGGCCACCGCTCTGTGGCCAACCCTCCCCATGGCCACCACCGTCCACCCATGGCCACAGGCCCTTGGCCAGTCTCTTCCATGGCCATCCCCATCCCCATGGCCACCACCAGCCCCCATGGCCACCACCCTATGACCAACCTTCCCCTTGACCACCACCATTACTCCTCGACCACTACTGTCCCCTTATGGTCACCACCCCACGGTCAAACTTCCCCCTGGTCATCCCCATCCTCTTGGCCACCACCATCCCCCCCATGGCCACCACCCCATGGCCAACCTTCCCCCTGGCCATCCCCATTCTCATGGCCACCATCCCCCCCATGGCCACCACCCTATGGCCAACCTTCCCCCTGGCCATCCCCATCCTCATGGCCACCACCATTCCCATGGCCACCACCATCCCCCCATGGCCACCACCCCATGGCCAACCTCCCCCTTGACCACCACCACCCCCACGGCCACCACTCCACATCCATCACCCCATGGCCAACCTCCCCCATGGCCACCACTCCACATCCATCACCCCATGGCCAACCTCCCCCATGGCCACCACTCCACATCCATCACCCCATGGCCAACCTCCCCCTTGGCCACCGCCACCCCCACACCCACCCCCCTCACACCCTCCCCACCTTAGCGAGCAGCAGGAGGTCGATGAAGTCCATGCTGCGCCCTCGGTGGCCCTCCAGCCAGGCCTGGTGGCCCAGGCGGGCGAGGTCCCGGCGCCGGCGCTGCACCACGTCGGCGGTGAAGCCGCGCACGGCGGCGCAGGCGCGGGCGAAGCGCCGGCCGTCGGGGGACAGGCGGTAGAGCCAGGGCGGGTGGAGCAGCGGGCGGTGCTGGCGCCGCACCACCAGCGAGCTCAGCTCCAGGATGGCCTGGATGTACTCGCTGGGCTTCCTGCGGGCCAGCGGGGACCGCGGCGGGGCCACCGCGGCCACCGGGACGGTCAGTGGGGGGGCCTCGGGGGGCAGCCACAGGGATGGCCAAGGGAGACCATGAGGGTGGCCACCAGGATGGCCAATGGGGACCATGGCAGGGCCACTAGGATGGCCAAAAGGGACCGTGGCAGGGCCACCAGGATGGCCAACAGTGACCATTGGGGTGGCCACTGGGATGGCCAAGGGGGACCACAGAAGTGGCCACCAGGATGGCCAAAAGGGACCATAGAAGTGGCCACCAGGATGGCTAAGGGGGACCATGGGGGTGGCCAGTAGGATGGCCAAAAGGGACCACAGAAGTGGCCACCAGGATGGCCAAAAGGGACCACAGAAGTGGCCACCAGGATGGCCAATGGGAACCATGGGGGTGGCCACCAGGATGGCCAACAGTGACCACTGGGGTGACCACCAGGATGGGCAATGGGGACCATGGCAGGGCCACCAGGATGGCCAAGGGGGACCACAGAAGTGGCCACCAGGATGGCCAATGGGGACCATGGGGGTGGCCACTGGGATGGCCAAAAGGGACCATGAGGGTGGCCAGCAGGATGGCCAACAGTGACCATTGGGGTGGCCACCAGGATGGCCAAAAGGGACCATGAGGGTGGCCAGCAGGATGGCCAATAGTGACCACTGGGGTGGCCACCAGGATGGGCAATGGGGGCCATGGTAGGGCCACCAGGATGGCCAAGGGGGACCATGAGGGTGGCCAGCCGGATGGCCAAAAGGGACTACAGAAGTGGCCACCAGGATGGCCAATGGGGACCATGGGGGTGGCTAGCAGGATGGCCAAAAGGGACCTTGAGGGTGGCCACCAGGATGGCCGCGGAGGGGGCCGAGGGGGCCCGTGCTGGCAGGGACGGGTGACAGGGGACAGGTAACAGATGACAGGGGGCAGGTGACAGGGGACAGGGGGCAGGTGATGGGGGCAGGGGACAGGTGATGGGGACAGGTGACGGGGACAGGGGACAGGGGACAGGGGACAGGTGATAGGGGGCAGGGGAGAGGGGACAGGGGGCAGGTGATGGGGGCAGGGGACAGGTGACAGGGGACAGGGGAGAGGGGACAGGGGGCAGGTGATGGGGACAGGTGACAGGTGACAGGGGGCAGGGGACAGGGGACAGGGGACAGGGGACAGGGGGCAGGGGGCAGGTGATGGGGACAGGTGACAGGGGACAGGGGGCAGGGGACAGGTGATAGGGGGCAGGGGAGAGGGGACAGGGGGCAGGTGATGGGGGCAGGGGACAGGTGACAGGGGACAGGGGAGAGGGGACAGGGGGCAGGTGATGGGGACAGGTGACAGGTGACAGGGGGCAGGTGATAGGGGACAGGGGGCAGGTGACAGCGGGCAGGGGACAGGGGGCAGGTGACAGGTGACAGGGGGCAGGGGAGAGGGGACAGGGGAGAGGGGACAGGGGGCAGGGGAGAGGGGACAGGGGGCAGGTGATGGGGACAGGGGGCAGGTGATGGGGACAGGTGACAGGGGACAGGTGACAGGGGACAGGGGACAGGTGACAGGTGATGGGGGCAGGTGACAGGGGACACGTGATGGGGACAGGGGCCACTCACTGCTGGCAGTGGCTCTCGTGGCTGAAGATGCATTTCTGCAGCGTGTCCAGCGTCAGGAGGCTCAGGGGCTGCAGCACCTCCAGCCCCACCGGGCCCCCCCCGGCCGCGGCCGCAGCCCCCCACTTGGCCTGGGGGGACAGGGATGGGGTCGGGGGGGGTCGGGGGGGACAGGGATGGGGTCGGGGGGTGTTGGAGGGGACAGGGATGGGGTCAGGGGGTGTTGGGGGGAACAGGGATGGGGTCAGGGGGTGTTGGGGGGAACAGGGATGGGGTCAGGGGGTGTCGGGGGAGGACACGGATGGGGTCAGGGAGCAGGACAGGGATGGGGTCAGGGGGTGTTGGGGGGAACAGGGATGGGGTCAGGGGGTGTTGGGGGGAACAGGGATGGGGTCGGGTGCAGGACAGGGATGGGGTCGGTGGGCGGGACAGGGAAGGGATTGGGGTGCAGGAACAGGGAAGGGTTTGGGGTGCAGGAACGGGTCTCAGGGTGCAGGACAGGATTTGGGGGTGCAGGAACAGATCTTGGGGTGCAGCAGCACAGGGCGGGGTCCAGAACAGATTTGGTGGGGCAGGGCAGGGCTGGGGTGCAGGGCAGATTCGGGGGTGTAGGACAGATTTGGGGGTGCAGGACAGATTTGGGAGTGCAGGGCAGGGTTGGTGTGTGGGACAGAGTTGGGGTGCAGGACAGATTCGGGGGTGTAGGACAGATTTGGGGGTCCAGGACAGATTTGGGGGTGCAGGGCAGGGTTGGTGTGTGGGAGAGGGTTGGGGATGCAGATCAGATTTGGGGGTGCAGGGTAGGGTGGGTGTTTGGGACAGGTTTTGGGGTGCAGGACAGATTTGGGGGTGCAGGGCAGGGTTTGGGGGTGCAGAGCAGGATTTGGGGGTGCAGCTCTGATTTGGGGGTGTAGGACAGATTCAGGGGTGCAGGACAGATTTGGGAGTGCAGGGCAGGGTTTAGGGGTGCAGGGACAGATTTGGGGGTGCAGCTCAGACTGGGGGGTGCAGCTCAGATTTGGGGGTGCAGCTCAGATTGGGGGGTGCAGCTCTGATTTGGGGGTGCAGCTCAGATCGGGGGGTGCAGCCCGGGGCGCTCACGAGCAGGACGCGGGTGCTCTGGTTGAAGATTCCCGCGTATCCCCGGATCACGTCCCCGTGGAATGCCGGCGTCAGGAGCCGCCGGTGCCGCGCCCACCTCTGCCCGCGGCTCAGCAGCAGCCCCTCCCCTGGGGGGGACACCCGGGGCTGGCCAGGGGGCACCCAGGGGGGCTGCACCCCGTCCCTGCTGCCCCCTCCCCTGGGGGGGACACCCGGGGCTGGCCAGGGGGCACCCGGGGGGGCTGCACCCCGTCCCTGCTGCCCCCTCACCCGGGGGGGACACCCGGGGCTGGCCGGGACCACCCAGGGGTGCTGCCCCCTCCTCTGAGACCCCCCAGATCCACCCAGGGGTGCTGTCCCCATTCCCTGTGAGACCCCCAGATCCACCCAGAACCACCCAGGGGTGCTGCCCCCTCCTCTGAGACCCCCAGATCCATCCAGGACCACCCAGGGGTGCTGCCCCTGTCCCTGTGAGACCCCCAGACCCATTTAGTACCACCCAGGGGTGCTGCCCCTGTCCCTGGGAGACCCCTGACTCAATCCAGGGGGCACCCAGGGGTGCTGCCCCCGCCCTGCCCCCTCCCCAGCCCCCACTCACCCAGCCAGGGCTTGAGGAATCCGTAGAACATCTCGTCCTTGGGGGCAACGAAGGCTGGGGGAGAGGGGGGCGGGGTGGGCAGGGGGCCACCAGGGTGGGCAAGGGGGCCACCAGAGTGGGCAGGGGACCACCAAGGTGGCATTGTGTCCCCTCAGGTGGGGACACTCGGGGTGGGGACCCTCTGCCAGCACCCACGGCCACCGTGGGGTGGGGGTTGGGGTACAATAGTGACACCTTCGGGTGGCCCTGGGCACCCTCCAGGGCAGGTTGGTGGCCACCATGGGGTGGCATTTCAACTGGCCAGGGGTGACAACTCTGGGGAGCCCAGGGGTTGGGTTGGTGGCCACCATGGTGTGGGTGCCTGGGCGCTGCCAGGTGACTGTGCCGGCCCTGGGGACACATCTGATGGCCCTGGGAACACCTGTGGGTGGCCCTGGGCACCCTCAAGGACAGGTTGGTGACCACCAACTGGCCATGGGTGACAACTCTGGGGACCTGAGGGGTTGGGTCAGTGGCCACCACCAGGTGACTGTGTCAGCAACTGGTGACACCCATGGTGGCCCTGGGGACATGTCTGGTGGCCCTGGGGATGTGACTGGTGGCCCTGGGGATGCAACTGATGGCCCTGGGGACACGACTGGTGGCCCTGGGGACATGTCTGGTGGCCCTTGGGACATGACTGGTGGCCCTGGGGAAATGTTTGGTGGCCCTGGGAACACCTGTGGGTGGCCCTGGGGACATGACTGGTGGCCCTTGGGACATGACTGGCGGCCCTTAGGGACGTGTCTGGTGGCCCTGGGGACAGTTGGGGTGGCCTGGTGGCCCTGGGGACACATCTGATGGCCCTGGGGACATGTTTGGTGGCCCTGGGAACACCTGTGGGTGGCCCTGGGGACATGACTGGTGGCCCTTGGGACATGACTGGTGGTCCTGGGGGCACAACTGGTGGCCCTGGGGACATGTTTGGTGGCCCTGGGGACACAACTGGTGGCCCTGGGGTCGTGTTTGGTGGCCCCGTGTCCTACCTGAGGCGCTGAGGAGGGGCCGGAGGGTGGAGGGGTGGAAGAGGCGCAGGACGGGCAGCCAGGGCAGTGCCCACCACAGGCAGCCCTGGCTGTACCGGGCCACCAGCGCGTCCACGGCCTGCAGGCCCTGCTCCGTGCTCTGAGCCTGGGGACACGGGGACAGCGGGGGGCATGGCTGACCACGGGGGCACTGCCAGTTGTGGGGACACCTGAGATCCCAGACATGGGACATGGGTGACCACGGGGGCACTGCCAGCCTTGGGACACCTGAGATCCCAGACATGGGACACAGGTGACCATGGGGGCACTGCCAGCCTTGGGACACCTGAGATCCCAGACATGGGACACGGGTGACCACGGGGGCACTACCAGCCTTGGGGACACCTGTGATCCCAGACATGGGACATGGGTGACCATGGGGGCACTGCCAGCCTTGGGACACCTGAGATCCCAGACATGGGACACGGGTGACCACGGGGGCACTGCCAGCCTTGGGGACACCTGTGATCCCAGACATGGGACATGGGTGACCATGGGGGCACTGCCAGCCTTGGGACACCTGTGATCTCAGACATGGGACACGTGTGATCCCAGTCATGGGACATGGGTGACCATGGGGGCACTGCCAGCCCTGGGGACACCTGAGATCCCAGACATGGGACACCTGAGATCCCAGACATGGGACATGGGTGACCACGGGGGCACTGCCAGCCTTGGGGACACCTGTGATCCCAGACATGGGACATGGGTGACCACGGGGGCACTGCCAGCCTTGGGGACACACATGTTCCCAGCCTTGGGGACACACACGTTCCCAACCATGGGGACACACATGTTCCCAGCCATGGGGACACACATGTTCCCAGCCATGGGGACACGCGTGTTCCCAGCTTGGGGACAGCCGTGGGGACATGTGTGTCCTCAGCGTGCCTTAGGGACACCCTCATCCCCAGGTGCCACCATCCTGTCTCCTCTGTCCCCCCACAGGTGCCACCATGTGTCCCTGTCCCCCCCGTGTGTCCCTGTCCCCCCAATGTGTCCCCGTGTCCCCCTCATGTGTCCCTCTGTCCCCGGGTGTCCCCGTGTCCCTCCCGTGTGTCCCCGTGTCCCCGTGTATCCCCGTGTCCCCCCATGTGTCCCTCTGTCCCCAGGTGTCCCCGTGTCCCCCCCATGTGTCCCCGTGTCCCCCTCATGTGTCCCTCTGTCCCCGGGTGTCCCCGTGTCCCCCCCATGGGTCCCTCTGTCCCCGTGTGTCCCCGTGTCCCCCCCATGTGTCCCTGTGTCCCCCCCCATGGGTCCCTCTGTCCCCCGGTGTCCCTGTGTCCCCCCCGTGTGTCCCCGTGTCCCCCTCATGTGTCCCTCTGTCCCCGGGTGTCCCCGTGTCCCCCCCATGGGTCCCTCTGTCCCCGGGTGTCCCCGTGTCCCCCCCGTGTGTCCCCGTGTCCCCCCATGTGTCCCTGTCCCCCTGTGTGTCCCTGTCCCCCCCGTGTGTCCCCCTGTCCCCCATGTGTCCCTGTCCCCCATGTGTCCTTGTCCCCCCCGTGTGTCCCCGTGTCCCCCCCATGTGTCCCCGTCCCCCCGTGTGTCCCTGTCCCCCCCATGTGTCCCTGTGTCCCCCTCGTGTGTCCCTGTCCCCCCATGTGTCCCCGTGTCCCCCCATGTGTCCCTCTGTCCCCGGGTGTCACCGTGTCCCCCCCATGTGTCCCTGTCCCCCCCATGTGTCCCTGTGTCCCCCCCGTGTGTCCCTGTCCCCCCCGTGTGTCCCTGTCCCCCCCCGGGTGTCCCTGACACTTCCCCAGACCTGTTCCCGCTGCCACCACCAGGTGCCACCCCTGTCCCTGTCCACGCCCCGGCCATCACCGCCCCGTCCCCGCCGTCCCCCCCGAGGTGCCACCGCCCCGTCCCCGCCACCTCTCCCGGGTGCCACCCCCCCGGGTGCCACCCCCCCCGTCCCCGCTGTCCCCGCTGTCCCCGCTGTCCCCTCACCACGCCGGTGTGTCCGAGCAGCCAGTTGCGCCAGGGTGGGAGGGGGAACCTGTTCAGCTGGCGACAAGTGGCCCGGAAGCGGGCGACCGCCACCACCGCGTCCCAAAGCCAGCGCAGCAGCAGCGACAGCGCCAGGGTGCCCAGGGCGCCCAGGGCCACCGCGCCCAGGGGACCCAGAGCCGCGGCCACCGCCATGGCAGAGCCTCGGGGACACGCAGGGCAAGGGTCGGGCCGTGGGCGGTGTCACCCGTGGGGTCACATGTCCCCGCCGGGGGTGGCACCGGCAGCGTCCCGGTGGCAGCGTCGCCTGCCGTGGGTCCTGGTGGCAGCGTCCCCACGAGAATGGTGGCGGCGTCCCCCCGTGTGTGGTGGCATTGTCCCCTGACGGGTGTGCTGGTGGCAGTGTCCCCCCCTGTGTGGTGGCATCGTCCCCTGGTGTGTGTCCTGGTGGTATTGTCCCCTGCTGTGTGTGTCCTGGTGGCATTGTCCCCCCCCGTGGGGTGGCATTGTCCCCTGATGAGTGTCCTGGTGGCAGTGTCCCCTCATGTGTCCTGGTGGCAGCGTCCCCACGAGAATGGTGACATTGTCCCCCAATGTGTGGTGGCATCGTCCCCTGACGGGTGTGCTGTCCCCTCCCCCGAGGGTCGCTGTCCCCTCCCAGTGTGTCCCTGTGTCCCCTCCCCCCGTGTGTCACTGTCTCCCCCCTCCCCCGAGGGTCACTGTCCCCCCCCCGTGTGTCCCTGCCCCCTCCCCGTGTGTCCCTGTGTCCCCTCCCGTGTGTCCCTGTCCCCTCCCCGAGTGTCCCCGTCCCCCCGCCCCCAGAGGGGACAAAGTCCCCAAGGTCTCCACACTGGGGCCGTGTCCCGCAGGACATTCCCGTGTCCTGTCACGCAGGATATTCCCGAGTCCCACAGAACATTCCCGAGTCCCGCAGGATGTTCCCGTGGCTGTTCCTGGTGCTGAGCGTCTGCGCCCGCCCCGGCACAGGTAGGAACATGCCACAACATGCCACGACATGCCACGACATGCCACGACATGCCACAGCACCCACAGCACCCCACAACACTCCACAACATGCCACAGCACCCCACAACACCACACAACATGCCACAACACCCCACAACAAACCACAGCACCCACAGCACCCCATGCCACCCCACAACATGCCACAGCACCCCAGAGGACCCATAGCACCCCATGACACCCCACAGCACCCCATGACACCCCACAACACCCCACAACACTCCACAACATGCCACAACATGCCACAGCACCCACGGCACCCCATGGCAACATGCCACAGCACCCCAGAGGACCCATAGCACCCCATGACACCCCATAACACCCCACAACATGCCACAACACCCCACAGCATCCCACGACACACCTCAACACAACACCCCACAGCACCCCGTGTCACCCCTATTTGAGTCCCCTCCCCCTGGTTTTGGGTCTTTCCCCCCTGGTTTTTGGATACTTTCCCCGTGTTTTGGGTCCTTTCCCCCTTCTTTGGGTCCTTTCCCCCTTTTCCCGTCCCTTCTCCCTGGTTTTGGGTCTTTCCCCCCTGATTTTGGGGTCCTTTCCCCCTGTTTTGGGTCCTTTTCCCCTGTTTTTGGTGCATCCCCCCACTCCAACCCTCTCTCCTTCCCCGGGACACCCTCAACCACTGCCCTCCCCTCCCCTCGCTGTCCCCCCGGGTCTCCCCCCTTGGGTCTTTTCCCCCCAGTTTTGAGTCCCTTTCCCCCGGTTTTGGATCCTTTCGCCCAGTTTTGGGTCTTTTCCCCCAATTTTGGCTCCTTTCCCCCTATTTTTGACGCACTCTCCCAACCCCAAACCCCCCCCCTCCCCTTCCCCGTGCCCCCCCTGCCCTCCCCTGGCTGTCCCCCCCCAGGTCTCCCACTTGGGTCTTTCCCCCCCGGTTTGGGTCCCTTTCCCCCAGTTTTGGGTCTTTTCCCCCAGTTTTGGGTCTTTTCCCCCCAGTTTTGGGTCTTTCCCCCCCCGGTTTTGGTCCCTTTCCCCCAGTTTTTGATCCTTTCCCCCAGTTTTGGCTCCTTTCCCCCTATTTTTGGCGCACTCCCCCCACCCCAACCCCCCTCCCCGTGCCCCCCCTGCTCTCCCCGTGCCCCCCCCGCAGGTCTCCCCCCTCGCCACATGGACTCGCTGGTTCAGATCCTGGACGCGCTGGAATCCCCGGCCCGGGGGGGCTCCCCGGGCTCTGTCCCGGCTCTGGCGCGGGCCCTGGGGGTCTGCAGCACCCCGGGGTGCCGCGCCGTGCTGGGAGAGCCCCCCGAGCCCCCCCCGGCCCCCGCGGCGCTGCCCCCCGAGCAGTGGCAGCTCCTCCGGGAGCTCCTCCGGCCCGAGCCCGCGGCCCCCGAGCGCGGGGCCCTGCTGGCCCCCGACGGCTCCACGGTGGCCCTCGGGCCCCTCCTGGCCGGCATCGAGGCGGGGCTCAGGCTCGGGGGGGGCTCGGAGGGCCTCTGGGACCCCCTGCCCACCCTCCGGCCGCCCCTCGACCCGCTCTTGGCCGTCACGGTGGGCGAGGTTTTGGGGACCTCCTTCCTCCTGGCGCGGGGCGACGGCGACGGAGCCGCGCTGGGCCCCGGCGGCTGCTGGGACGACGTGGACGACCCCCAAAACTACACCCTGACGGGCCCCCCGACCCCCGTGCCCGACGCCGTGGCCAACGGGGCGATGGACGGGGCGGTCCTGGGTGCCCGCCTGGCCCGGGAGCCCGCCCCGCTCGCCGAGCTCCTGCGGGGCTACTACGGGACGGGCAACGGCTCGGAGAGGGGGAGACCCCCCAGCAGCTACAGACGGCGGGATTTCGGGGCGCTGGCGGGGCCGGGGAAGCTGGAGGAGGAGCTGGTGGCCGTGCTGGAGCTGCTGAGGGTCCTGCCCCCCACGCGGGGGCTGCTGGAGGGCGTGGGGCCCGGCGAGGTGGCGGCCGTGGCCCGGAGAGCGGCCGGGGAGTTCACCCGGCGCTACGTGGGTACGGGGGGAGGGCACCGGGTGGGGCCGGGAGAGCTTCGGGCCCCCCCGAAATTGGGGGGGAGGGGGAGGGGGAGGTGCACCCCGGGCGGGGTTGGGGTCCTCTGGGGTGGGGGGCACTGAGGGGAGGCAAGAGCGGAGAGCTGGGGGTGGCACGTGGCCTGGGAGGGGTGGGAGAGCACCATGGACCCCAGGTGGGCACCACTGGGTCCCCTGGGTGGGCACCACTGTCCCCTGGGTGGACAGCACCATGTTCCCTGGGTGACCACCACCCTGTCCCCTGGGTGGCCACTACCCTGTCCCCTGGGTGGACAGCACCATGTTCCCTGGGTGACCACCACCCTGTCCCCTGGGTGGACAGCACCACGGACCCTGCGTGGCCACCACTGTGTCCCCCTGGGTGGTGGTCCCTGGATGGACACACAGAGGTCCCCTGGATGGACATCATTTTGTCCTCAGATGGACACCACTGTGTCCCTGGATGGCCACCACCAGTGTGTCCCCTGGATGGCCACCACCGAGTCCTCTGGGTAGCCACCGCTGTGTCCTCTGTGTGGTGGCCCCTGGGTGGACACCACCGTGTCCCCTGGGTGGCCACTACCATGTCCCCTGTGTGGACACCACTTTGTCCCCTGGATGGACACCCTGAGGTCCCCTGAATGGACACCACTGTGTCCCTGGTGGACACCACCATGTCCCCTGGATGGACACCCAGCAGTCCCCTCGAGGGCCACCATCAAGTCCTCCTGGCCACCACTGCGTCCCCTGGATGGCCACCACCATGTCCCCTGGATGGCCACCACCACGTCCCACCCAAGGGACCCCCAGAGCAGACACTTCCCCCCCTGCCCCCAGGAGGGCATGTCCGTGTCTGTGCCAGGGGGTTCCTCAGCTGGGCAGGTGCCTTGTGCCCTCCTGTCCCCCAGACCCCCCCACTGTGTCCCCAAGGGGTTCCTCAGCTGGGCAGGTGCCTTGTGCCCCCCTGTCCCCCAGACCCCCCCACTGTGTCCCCAAAGGGTTCCTCAGCTGGGCAGGTGCCCCCCTGTCCCCCAGACCCCCCCCCCCCCGTGTCCCCAAAGGGTTCTTCAGCCAAGCAGACACCCCGTGCCCCCCCTGTCCCCCAGACCCCACTGTCGTGTCCCCAAGGGGTTCCTCAGCTGGGCAGGTGCCCCCCTGTGCCCCCCCCTGTCCCCAAGACCCCCCCCTGTGTCCCCAAGGGGTTCCTCAGCTGGGCAGGTGCCTCCCTGTCCCCCAGACCCCCCCACCGTGTCCCCAAGGGGTTCCTCAGCTGGTCAGACACCCTGTGCCCCCCCTGTCCCCAAGACCCCCCTGCCATGTCCCCAAAGGGTTCCTCAGCTGGGCAGGTGCCCCCCTGTCCCCCAGACTCCCCCACTGTGTCCCCAAAGGGTTCCTCAGCTGGGCAGGTACCCCGTGCCCCCCCTGTCCCCCAGACCCCACTGTTGTGTCCCCGAGGGGTTCCTCAGCCGGGCAGACACCCCGTGCCCCCCTGTCCCCCAGACCCCACTGCCGTGTCCCCAAAGGGTTCCTCAGTTGGGCAGGTGCCCCCCTGTCCCCAAGACCCCCCCACGTGTCCCCAAGGGGTTCCTCAGCCGAGCAGACACCCCGTGCCTCCCCTGTCCCCCAGACCCCACTGCCGTGTCCCCAAGGGGTTCCTCAGTTGGGCAGGTGCCCCCCTGTGCCCCTCCTGTCCCCAAGACCCCACTGCCGTGTCCCCAAGGGGTTCCTCAGCTGGGCAGGTGCCCCCTGTGCCCCCCCTGTCCCCCAGACCCCACTGCCGTGTCCCCAAGGGGTTCCTCAGTCGGGCAGGTGCCCCCCTGTGCCCCCCCTGCCCCCAGACCCCCCCACCGTGTCCCCGAGGGCCCGGCTGAGCTTCCCTGTGCCCCCCAGAGTGCCCGGCCGTCGTGCCCCGCTGCATGTGGGGGGCCCGCCCGTACCGGGGCACCCCAGCCCGCTGACCCTCCCGCTGGGCTCCGTGTTCATCCACCACACCCTGGAGCCGGGCACCCCGTGCCGCTCCTTCCGCGCCTGCGCCCGCGCCATGCGCAGCATGCAGAGCTTCCACCAGGACACCCGCGCCTGGGACGACATCGGCTACAGGTGCCTGACGCCCCCCGCGCCCCTGGGACCCCCCCCCGGGACCTGGAACCCTCCCTGGGACCTGGAGCCCTCTGGGGGGTCTGGAACCCCCCTGGGACCTGGAACCTCCCTGGGACCTGGAGCCCTCTGGGGGGTCTGGAACCCCCCTGGGACCTGGAACTCCCCCGGGACCCGGTCCCCTCTGTGGGATCTGGAATCCTTCTGGGGACCTGGAACCTCCCTGAGACCCCCCCCCCCCGGGACCTAGAACCCTCCATGGGACCTGGAACCCTCTGTGGGATCTGGAACCCCCTGGGACCTGGAACTCCCCCAGGACCCAGAACCCTCTGTGGGATCTGGAACCCTCTGTGGGACCTGGAATGCCCCTGGGACCTGTCACACCCCACTGTCCCATCATTGTCCCCCCTCAGTCCCATCACTGTCCCCCCTCAGTCCCAGCACCGTCCCCCTCAATCCCCATCCCCATCCCCCAATTGTCCCCAGCACTGTCCCCCTCGATCCCATCACTGTCCACCGATTGTTCCCATCACTGGCCCCATCACTGACCCCCCTCAATCCCCACCACTGTCCCCCTCATTTCCTCATCACTGTCTCCCCCAGTCCCCACAACTGTCCCCCTCATTCATCATCACTGTCCCCATCACTGTCCCTCCTCAGTCCCACCACTGTCCCCCTCAATCCCCATCACTGTCCCCCATTGTCCCTCCCACTGTCCCCCCCAGTCCCCCCCACTGTCCCCCCCAGTCCCCAGCACTGTCCCCCTCAATCCCCCCCGCTGTCCCCCCAGTCCCCACCACTGTCCCCCCTCAAACCCCCCCACTGTCCCCCCCAGTCCCCAGCACTGTCCCCCATTGTCACCCCCACTGTCCCCCTCAATCCCCATCCCTGTCCCCCCCAGTCCCCACCACTGTCCCCCCCGTTGTCCCCCCCACTGTCCCCCCTATTCCCCCCCACTGTCCCCCCCAGTCCCCATCTCTATCCCCCCTCAATCCCCATCCCTGTCCCCCCCATTCCCCCCCACTGTCCCCCTCAATCCCCATCCCTGTCTCCCCCAGTCCCCATCCCTGTCCCCCCTATTCCCCCCCACTGTCCCCCCAAGTCCCCAGCACTGTCCCCCGTGGTGTCCCGCAGCTTCGTGGTGGGCTCGGACGGGTACCTGTACGAGGGCCGGGGTTGGCACTGGGTGGGCGCCCACACCAAGGGCTACAACACCCGAGGGTTCGGGGTGGGCTACGTCGGGGACTTCTCGGCCGCCCCGCCCGACCCCGACGCGCTGGCCCTGGTGCGGGACGAGCTCCTGCCCTGCGCCGTCCGCGCCGGCCGCATCCTCGGCAACTACACCCTGCGCGGGCACCGCCAGCTCGGCCGCACCGACTGCCCCGGCAACGCCCTCTTCCAGGAGATCCAGGGCTGGCCGGCTTCCAGGTGACACCGGGGCTGTCCCACGGCCGGAGGACACCCCACGTGTGGGGGCTGGCCCGGCCGGAGGAGGGGGGGGTGGCGGGAGGGTCGTTGGGGTGACGCTGGGACTGACGGTGGTTCCTCTCCCCTCCCCAGTGAGGAGCAGCCCGAGGGTCCTGGGCTGGATGGGGAGGTTGGATCGTGGGCTGGATGGATGCTGGGCCGGAGGGGAGGGGCTGGATGGGCCCCGCTCCAGTGGATGTCGGTCCTGTGGATGCCAAATGGACCCCGCTCCGGTGGATGTCGGTCCCGTGGATGCCAAATGGACGCTGGTCCAGATGGACACCAGTCCCATGGATCCCAGATGGATCCTGATCCAGATGGACACCAATCCCATGGATCCTGGATGGATCCTGATCCAGACAGACACGTGCCATGAATGCCAATCTGGATGGATTTGGGTCCAGATGGACACCAGTCCCATGGATGTCAGGTGGACCCTTATCCAGATGGACACCGGTCCCATGGATGTCAGATGGATCCTGATCCAGATGGACACCAATCCCACGGATCCCAGATGGATGGACCCTGATCCAGGGGGACACCAATCCCACGGATCCCAGATGGATGGACCCTGATCCAGGGGGACACCAATCCCACGGATCCTAAATGGATGGACCCTGATCCAGATGGACACCAATCCCACAGATCCTGGATGGATGGACCCTGATCCAGATGGACTCTGACCCAGCAGTGGTCAGCAGGTGGCCCAGTTGGATCCTGGTCTGGATGGGCTCCATCCCCATGGGAGCCAACCTGGGTGGCCCCTGGTGCAGATGGACACTGGTCCAGACAGACCCTCACCCCGGGGATCCCGTCATGGCCCAGCCCTGACCCAGGGGGACACCAGCCCAAGGGATCCTGGCCCAGGGGGACACCAGTCCCATGGATGCCATCTCAGATGGACACTGGCCTGGATGGACACTGGCCCAGGGGGACACCAGTCCCATGGATGCCATCTCAGATGGACACTGGCCTGGATGAACACTGGTCTAGGTGGACAATGGCCCAGGGTGACACCAACCCCACAGATGCCATCTCAGATGGACACTGGCCTGGATGGACACTGGCCTGGATGGACACTGGCCCAGGTGACTCCAGCCCAAAGGACACCAGACAGACCCTGGCCCAACAGATCCCCGGCCTGGACAGATCCCACCTTAGGTGGCCACCAGCCTGGAGGGACCCTGGCCCAGCCCCAGCAGCCCAACAGTCCATCCCTGCAGCCCCAAACCCCCCAGATCCCCCCCCAAATGCCCCAGAATAAAGTCGGTGCCAGGACAGGACTTGGGGTGGTCCCCAGAGGGCTCGGGGGACGCTGAGGCTCCGGGATGGGGTTGATGGGAGGGGACATCTCTGTCACCTCCAGCCTCCGTTCGCTCCAAAACCTCCCTCCGGCCGTCGGGGCGCGCTGACCCCCCCGGGCCGGCCCGTGGTGGCCCCCCCGGTCCCCGCCGTGTCCCCGGGGCCGCGTCCCCGCGCGATGCGGGGCCGGCTCGCCCCGGCGGGGCAGAGGCGGAGGTGAGGAGGGTGTGACTGAAACTCCTGCCCGGTCACATGGGGAAGCCGCGACAGGAACCGGGGCCGAGCGCGGGTGCCGGAGCGGGCGGAGAAGAGCCGAGGTAGCGCGGGGGGACACGGGGGGGACGCTCGGACGGGACCCCCCCGCCCCTCCTCCCGGGGGATGCTCCGGGCCCGGGGGTGCGCGGGGGATGCGGGGCGAGGGGCTGGCGCGGCATCCCGCGGGGGGCCGGGGGATGCGGGGCGAGGGTGGGGGTGCCGCGGGGGGCCGGGGGGTGCCGCAAGTCGGGGTGGGGACCCCAAAAATACCGGCGCACCCCTGCCCCGCCCGCTTTCGGACCCCCGGCGCAGCCCGGAGCGGGGATGCCGCTGCCCCGAACCCGGCGGGCGCCGAAGAAGCCGCAGGTCCCGCAGGTGCCCGCGGGTCGCTGCCACCCCGAGGGGGGTCACGGCGAGGGGGGGGTCACCGGCCCCGTCCTCCCCCTCACCCCGAGCAGCCCCTCCGCGAGCGCCCCGGGGCGCGGGGGGGGGCCCCGGGACGGGGCGCGGGTTCAGGTGCGGGAGGAAACGCGGTGGCGGCGCGAAGGGAAGCGCGGCCGGGGCGCGACGGAAACATCTCGGGTGCCGCCTGCGCCCCGGGGCGAGGGGGGTGGCGGGGCAGCGGCGCCGCTGTCACCCCCGACGCGCTGTCACCCCCGCCGAGCTGTCACCCCCTCCGCGCTGTCACCCCCGCCAAGCTGTCACCGCGCCCCGCCGGCCGGGGGGGGGACGGGGGGCGGCGGGGGAGCCCGAGGGGGGGAGACCCCTGGGTGGGCAGGGGTGTGGGCACCTCTAAAAAGGGGATTCCTGGGTGGGCAGGGGCTCCCCGGGGATGTGGAACTCACTGGGTAGGGACCCTTGGGTGGGTAGGGGTGTGGGTACCTCCAAAAAGGGGATTCCTGGGTGGGCAGGGGCACCCCGGGGATGTGGATACCTAAAAAATGGGACCCCCTCGGTGGGCAGGGGCACCCCGGGGATGTGGAACCCACTGGGTGGGGACCCCTGGGTGGGCAGGGGTGTGGGTACCTCTAGAAAGGGGGCTCCTGGGTGGGCAGGGGTACCCCGGGGATGTGGAACTCACTGGGTGGGACCCCTTGGCGGGCAGGGGTGTGGGTACCTCTAAAAAGGGGGCTCCTGGGTGGGCAGGGGTGTGAGCACCTCTGAAAACAGGAGCCCTGGGTGGGCAGGGGTGTGGGTATCTCTAAAAATGGGACCCTTGGGTGGGCAGGGGTGTGGGCACCTCTAAAAAGGGGACCCCTGGGTGGGCAGGGGTGTGAGCACCTCTAAAAAGGAGACCCCTGGGTGGGCAGGGGTGTGAGCACCTCTGAAAAGGGGACCCCTGGGTGGGCAGGGGTGTGAGCACCTCTAAAAAGGGGATCCCTCGTGGGCAGGGGCACCCTGGGGACACGGGAACCCACCAAATAGGGCCCCCTGGGTGGGCAGAGGGAGGCACCATGGGCATGGGGACACCTGTAAAAATGGGACCCCTGGGTGGGCAGGGGCATCTCGGGGATGTGGGAACCCACGGGGTGGCCAGAAAGGATGCCCTGGGTGGGGGTCCCCAAACGGGGGTCCCTGGATTAGGGTCCCCTAAGTAGGAGTGCCCAGGTGGGGATGCACAAGATTGGGGGTGCCTGGGTAGGGGGCCCATCCCACCACCCCTGACCCCCTCCCCACACCAGCCCATGGACCCCCAACGTGACTCTCCCTATCCCACCCCCCTCACACCATCCCATGGACCCCCAAAGTGACCATCCCCATCCCACCCCCCTCACACCAGCCCATCGACTCCCAAAGTGACCATCCCCATCCCACCCCCCTCACACCAGCCCATCGACCCCCAAAGTGACTCTCCCCATCCCACCACCCCCATACCATCCCACGGACCCCCAAAATGACCATCCCCATCCCACCCCCTTCACACCATCCCATAGACCCCCCAATTCTCTCCCCATCCCACTCCACCCACCAGCCCATCGACCCCCAAAGTGACCCTCCCAATCCCACCCCTCCCACACCATCCCATGAACCCCCAAAGTGACCCTCCCAATCCCCACAGCCCCCAACATGACTCTCCCCATCCCACCCCTCCCACACCATCCCACGGACCCCCAAAGTGACCCTCCCAATCCCACAGACCCTCAAAGTGACCCTCCCAATCCCACAGACCCCCAAAGTGACCCTCCCAATCCCACAGACCCCCAAAGTGACCCTCCCAATCCCACAGACCCCCAAAGTGACCCTCCCAATCCCCACACCCCCCCACATGACTCTCCCCATCCCACCCCTCACACCATCCCACGGACCCCCAAAGTGACCCTCCCAATCCCACAGACCCCCAAAGTGACCCTCCCAATCCCACAGACCCCCAAAATGACCCTCCCCATCCCACGCCCCCCCCCAACACGCCCCTTCCCCCCGCAGATGGAGGTGCAGCCCCCCCCGGCGGTGCCCGAGCCCCCCGCCCTGCTCAAGTCCTACAAGTGGCGCACGACCCCCCCGGGGGGGCCCGAGCGGGACCCCGAGCGGGCCGGGGGGTCCCCCGGGAGCCGGCGCTGGGCGCGGCTGCAGGGCTGGAAACGCTCCTACAGCCACCCCGAGAGCGACGGGGGGGGGCCCGGGGGGGTCCCCAAGGCCGCGACCCGGCGGTCCCTGTTCCAAAGGGCCTTCTCGGCCCCCTCCAAGGGGCACAAGGACCCCCCCCCCGCACAAGGACCCCCCCCTGCACAAGTACCTGCGCTCCGTGGGCAGGAGGAGGAGCCCCGGGGACAGGGCGGAGAGGGGGGGACACGAGGGGACAGGTACGGGGGGGGGCGGGGGAGGGGGGCGGGAGTGGGGGGAGATGGGTGGGGAGGGACGGGAGGGGTGTGGGGGGGATGGGGGGTGAGGGGGGGTGATGGGAGGGGGGTGGGGTGGGGGGAGATGGGTGGGGAGGGATGGGAGGGGTGCTGGGGGGATTCGGGGTGAGGGGGGGTGATGGGATGGGTGGGGGGTGATGGGTGGGGGGGCTGGGGGGCGGTGATGGGGGGGTGATGGGGGGTGATGGGTGGGGAGGGACGGGAGGGGTGTGTGGGAGGTGCTGATGGGGGGGTGATGGGTGGGCGGTGATGGGAGGGGGTCTGGGGGATGGTGATGGGGGGTGATGGGTGGGGGGATGATGATGAGGGATGATGGGTTGGGGGTGCTGGGTGATGATGATGGGTTGGGGTGTGGGGTGATGGGTGGGGGGTGATGGGAGGGGGGCTGGGGGTATGATGATGAGGGGTGATGGGTTGGGGGCGCTGGGTGATGATGAGTTGGGGGTGATGATGATGGGTTGGGGTGGGGGGTGATGGGTGGGGGGTGATGGGTCGGGGGTGATGAGGAGGTGACGGCTTGGGGGTTTGGGGATGACAGTGACGGGTGGGGGTGACAGTGATGGGTGGGGGGTGATGGTGATGGGTGGGGGGTGATGGTGACCACTGTGGTCTGGGAAGTGATGGGTGAGGGGTGGTGAGTGATGGTCGATGGGTGAAGGGTGGTGGGTGATGGGTGAGGGGTGAGGGGTGATGGGTGAGGGGTGAAGGGCGATGAGTGATGGGTGAGGGGCAATGGGTGAAGGGCGATGGGTGGTGGGTGATGGGTGATGGGTGGTGGGTGATAGGTGAAGGGTGATGGGTGATGGGTGAGGGGTGATGAGTGATGGGTGGTGAGTGATGGGTGAAGGGTGGTGGGTGATGGGTGAAGGGTGATGGGTGATGGGTGATGGGTGATGGGTGAAGGGCAATGGGTGGTGAGTGATGGGTGAAGGGCAATGGGTGATTGGGCGATGGGTGAAGGGTGGTGAGTGATGGTCGATGGGTGAGGGGTGATGGGTGATGGGTGGTGAGTGATGGGTGAAGGGCGATGGGTGATTGGGCGATGGGTGAAGGGTGGTGAGTGATGGTCGATGGGTGAGGGGTGATGGGTGGGTGACAGGACGTGGCCAGACTTTGCTGCTCCTGCCCGCGGGTGCCCCCCGGGGGTTGGGGGAGCCCCCCTGGGTGCAGGATGGGTCCCTCCTGGCCCCGGGGGCTGCTCCACGTGGCCCCGGTGCCCGGGTGTGCCCGGCACGGGCTCAGTGGCGGCTCCTGGAGCTGTGCCAGCCCCCGCGGCGCCGGATCCGGCCCAACTGGCTGCACCCCGGCAGGGCCACCCACGGAGGGGGCAGGGCCGGGGCAGGGAGGCCACACGGGGCTGTCCCCAAGGGTGACCTGGAGCTGCCACGCCAAGGGTGGCACAGCCACACGTCCCCCAGCGTTGGCACGGCAGTTGTGGCACAGCCACGGCCACGTGTCCCCTGGTGTCACCACACCCATGGTGGCCCCTCCACGGCCACCTGTCCCCCAACATCACGGCCCCCACGGTGCCACGGCCACAGCCGCGTGTCCCCCGTCACCGCCATGCTGCCCGTGGGTGACAGGGACACGGTGGGCACCCGGTGCCCCCCTGACACGCTGCTGTGCCCCCCTGACACGCTGCTGTGCCCCCCCAGCCAGTGCCCACAGGACGCCCCCGGTGCCGCCCGATGCCCCCGGTGTGGGACGTGTCCCAGTTCCTCCCTGGTGGACGGACACCTGGTGCTGGTGGGCAGGGACGAGGAGGTGAGGGCACGGGGGCACCCCTGGGTGGCACGGTGCCCAGCTGGGTGCTGGGGTGGCAGTGTCTGACCCCCCATGACCCCCTGGGTGACCGGTGCCCCCCTGGGTGCCGGGGGTGGCAGTACCTGACCCCCCCCCGTACCCCCCAGGCTTCCCACCGGAGCAGGAACCGCGCTGGCAGCTCCAACTCCGAGGGCAGGAGGGACCCTGGTGAGCGCACGCCGGTGCCACGGGGGGTTGGCACGTGCCACGTGAGCCACACGTGTGTGTACGGAGACCCCCGGGACACGGGCTGTGCCGGGCACTGTGGTGGGAACCACGGGGGTGTGACCCAAGCACCGTGCTGTGCCCTGTGCCCTGTGCCCCGTGCCCCGTGCCCTGTGCCCTGTGCCCTGTGCCCCGTGCCCTGTACCCTGTGCCCTGTGCTCTGTACCCTGTGCCCTGTGCCCTGTGCTCTGTACCCTGTGCCCTGTACCCTGTTCCCCGTGCCCTGTACCCTGTGCCCTGTGCCCTGTGCCCTGTGCCCTGTACCCTGTGCCCTGTACCCTGTTCCCCGTGCCCTGTACCCTGTGCCCTGTGCCCTGTGCCCCACCCTGTGCTTCGTGCCATGCCCTGCATCCCGTGCTGTGCCTGCCCTGTGCCCTGTGCCGTGACCTCTGCCCCTCCAGCCCCTGGCACGGTGTGGGGGTGCCCGGGGGGGATTTGGGTTGGGTATCCTCCCCCTCCAACCCCTGGCATGGTGTGGGGGTGCCCGGCGGGGATTGGAGTGGGTATCCTGCCCCTCCAGCCCCTGGCACAATTTGGGGTGGGTATCCTGCCCCTCCAGCCCCTGGCACGATTTGGGGCGGGTATCCTGCCCCTCCAGCCCCTGGCACAATTTGGGGTGGGTATCCTGCCCCTCCAGCCCCTGGCACAATTTGGGGTGGGTATCCTGCCCCTCCAGCCCCTGGCACAATTTGGGGTGGGTATCCTGCCCCTCCAGCCCCTGGCACAATTTGGGGTGGGTATCCTGCCCCTCCAGCCCCTGGCACGGTGTGAGGATGCCCGGGGGGATTTGGGGTGGGTATCCTGCCCCTCCAGCCCCTGGCACAATGTGTGGGTGCCCGGGGGGGATTTGGGGTGGGTATCCTGCCCCTCCAGCCCCTGGTACAGTGTGGGGGTACCCGGGGGGGATTTGGGGTGGGTATCCTGCCCCTCCAGCCCCTGGTACGATTTGGGGTGGGTATCCTGCCCCTCCAGCCCCTGGTACAGTGTGGGGGTACCCGGGGGGGATTTGGGGTGGGTATCCTGCCCCTCCAGCCCCTGGTACGATTTGGGGTGGGTATCCTGCCCCTCCAGCCCCTGGTACAGTGTGGGGGTACCCGGGGGGGATTTGGGGTGGGTATCCTGCCCCTCCAGCCCCTGGCACAATTTGGGGTGGGTATCCTGCCCCTCCAGCCCCTGGCACGGTGTGAGGATGCCCGGGGGGATTTGGGGTGGGTATCCTGCCCCTCCAGCCCCTGGCACAATGTGTGGGTGCCCGGGGGGGATTTGGGGTGGGTATCCTGCCCCTCCAGCCCCTGGTACAGTGTGGGGGTACCCGGGGGGGATTTGGGGTGGGTATCCTGCCCCTCCAGCCCCTGGTACGATTTGGGGTGGGTATCCTGCCCCTCCAGCCCCTGGTATGGTGTGGGGGTGCCCGGGGGGGATTTGGGGTGGGTATCCTGCCCCTCCAGCCCCTGGCACGATTTGGGGTGGGTGTCCTGCCCCTCCAGCCCCTGGCACGGTGGGGGGGGTGCCCAAGGGGGATTTGGGGTGGGTATCCTGCCCCTCCAGCCCCTGACACGGTGTAGGGGTGCCCAAGGGGGATTTGGGGTGGGTATCCTGCCCCTCCAGCCCCTGGTATGGTGTGGGGGTGCCCGGGGGGGATTTGGGGTGGGTATCCTGCCCCTCCAGCCCCTGGCACAATTTGGGGTGGGTATCCTGCCCCTCCAGCCCCTGGCACGGTGTGAGGATGCCCGGGGGGATTTGGGGTGGGTATCCTGCCCCTCCAGCCCCTGGCACAATGTGTGGGTGCCCGGGGGGGATTTGGGGTGGGTATCCTGCCCCTCCAGCCCCTGGTACAGTGTGGGGGTACCCGGGGGGGATTTGGGGTGGGTATCCTGCCCCTCCAGCCCCTGGTACGATTTGGGGTGGGTATCCTGCCCCTCCAGCCCCTGGTATGGTGTGGGGGTGCCCGGGGGGGATTTGGGGTGGGTATCCTGCCCCTCCAGCCCCTGGCACGATTTGGGGTGGGTGTCCTGCCCCTCCAGCCCCTGGCACGGTGGGGGGGTGCCCAAGGGGGATTTGGGGTGGGTATCCTGCCCCTCCAGCCCCTGACACGGTGTAGGGGTGCCCGGGGGGGATTTGGGGTGGGTATCCTGCCCCTCCAGCCCCTGGCACGGTGGGGGGGTGCCCAAGGGGGATTTGGGGTGGGTATCCTGCCCCTCCAGCCCCTGGCACGGTGTGGGGGTGCCCGGGGGGGGGGCCGGGTCGGGGGCGCTGACCCCGCCGCCCCCCCAGACGCGGCCGCGGATGAGAGGAACGCCCGGGACAGCGAGACCCCCCCCAGCTCCCAGCTCAGCAATGTCAAGGTGGGTTTGGGCCCCCCCCCCCTTCCCCCCCCCCCCCTCTCTCCCCCCCCCCCCCCAGGGGTGCCGGGCCCCTCCCGGGGGTGACGCGGAGCTGTCGCTGTCGCTGTCCCCCCGCGCCATCCAGGGGCTCCTGTGGAAGAGGCTCCGCGAGAGGAAAAGTCGCGGCGGCGGCACCAAAGCGGAGACCCCGGCGGGGACCGGCCCCGAGGGAGAGAGGTGCGGGACGGGGGTGGGTGCTGGTGACACCTCTGTCCCTTCAACTGGGGACCCAGTTGGGGCATTTGGGTGGGTGACAGTGACACCCCTGTCCCTTCAACTGGGGACCCAGCTGGGGCATTTGGGTGGGTGGGTGCTGGTGACACCCCTGTCCCTTCAACTGGGGACCCAGCTGGGGCAGTTTGGGTGGGTGGGTGTTGAGAGGGTCCCAGTGACACCCCTGTCCCTTCAACTGGGGACCCAGCTGGGGCAGTTTGGGTGGGTGGGTGCTGGGGGGTCCCAGTGACACCCCTGTCCCTTCAACTGGGGACCCAGCTGGGGCAGTTTGGGTGGGTGGGTGTTGAGAGGGTCCCAGTGACACCCCCCTTGTCCCTCAGGGTGCCCAGATGAAGCAGTTTGGGTGGGTGGGTGCTGGTGACGCCCCTGTCCCTCAGAGTCCCCAGATGGGGTCCCCAGGTGGGTGGGTGTTGAGGGGGTCCCGGTGACACACCCCTGTCCCCAGGGTGCCCATTTGGGGCACTTTGGGTGGGTAACACTCAGTGACACCCCTGCCCCCAGGGTGCCCAGTTGGGGCAGTTTGGGTGGGTGGGTGCTGGGGGGGTCCTGGTGACACCCCTGTCCCTCAGGGTGCCCAGTTGGGGCAGTTTGGGTGGGTGACACTCAGTGACACCCCTGTCCCTCAGGGTGCCCAGTTGGGGCAGTTTGGGTGGGTGGGTGCTGGGGGGGTCCCCAGCACTCCTGTCCCTGTCCCCAGGGTGCCCAGCCGGAGCGGGTCCCGGGAGTCGCTGCACCCCCCGGCCGAGCTGGACCTGAGCGGGGACTCGGTGATCGTGCGGCCGGTGCACGGCAGCCTCGTGGGGGAGAGGTTCTGCTTCCAGGTAAAGGGGGGGGGGCTCAGGGGGTCCCGGAGAGGCACCTGGGGCACCCTGGGGGGCACCCCAGACAACCTGGAGGGGAACCCGGGGCACCCTTTTCACTGTGGAGGGGCACCCAGGGCACCCCAAGTAACCTGGATGGGAATCTGAGGCACCCTTTTCACCTTGGAGGGGCACCCAGGGCACCCAGGGCACTCCAAGTAACCTGGAGGGGAACCTGAGGCACCCTTTTCACCTTGGAGGGGCACCCAGAGCACCCCAGACAACCTGGAGGGGAACCCGGGACACCCTTTTCACCTTGGAGGGGCACCCAGAGCACCCAGGGCACCCCAAGCAACCTGGAGGGGAACATAAGGCACCCTGGAGGGGCACCCAGGGACTCTGGAGGGCAGCTCAGAGCACCCAGAACACCCTGCACGGGCACCCAGGGTGGCCTGGGCACTCCTGGCTCCCTGGAGGGACACCCAGGCCACTTCGGGCATCCTGGAGAGGCACCCAGGGCATCACAGGCACCCTAAAGGGGCACCCAGACCCTTCAAAGGGGCACCCACAGCACCCTGGAGAGGCACCCAGGGCACACCAGGGCACCCTAAAGGAGCACCCAGGGCACCCCAGAGCACCCAGACCCTTGAAGGGGCACACAGGGCACCCTAAAAGAGTATCCAGGGCACCCCAGAGCACCCAGACCCTTGAAGGGGCACCCAGGGCACCCTAAAAGAGCACCCAGGGCCCCCCAGAGCACCCAGACTCCTCAAAGGAGCACTCAGGGTACCCAGACCCATGAAGGGGCACACGGGGCACCCTAAAGGAGCACCCAGGGCACCCCAGAGCACCCAGACCCCTCAAAGGAGCACCCAGGGCACCCAAACCCATGAAGGGGCACACGGGGCACCCCAAAAGACACCCCAGCCCAACCCTCGGCCGTGGGCACCCCAAGGCCCCAGCGCAGCCCCCCGGGGTGCCCGGGGTGCCCCCCACAGCCCCCCCGTGCCCGCAGGTGATCACGGGCCAGGGCAGCAGCTCCTTCGGCTGCACCTCCCTGGCCGAGCGCGACCGGTGGATCGAGGAGCTGCGTCGGACAGCACAGCCCAACAAGGTGGGGACACCACGGGGACACCACGGGGACACCGCGGGGACACCGCAGGGACATTGTGGGGACATCACGGGGTCACTGTGGGGACACCGCGGGGACATCACGGGGACACCGTGGGGACATCACGGGGACACCATGGGGACACCACGGGGATACCATGGGGATACCAAAGGGACACCACGGGGACACTGTAGGGAAACAGTGGGGACACCGTGGGGACACTGTGGGGACATCGCGGGGACACCACGGGGATACCAAAGGAACACCATGGGGAAACCATGGGGACATGACAGGGACACCAAAGGGACACCGCAGAGACACTGCGGGGACACCACGGGGATACCACGGGGAAACTACAGGGATACCACAGGGACATCATGGGGACACCGTGGGGATACCAAAGGGACACCATGGGGACACCACACCTCCCTGTGCCCTCCTGTCCCCCACCTCCCCTCCTGTGCCTCCATGTCCCTTCCAGCACCTCCACATCCCCACCATTCCCACGTGTCCCACCCATGTCCCCCCTGTCCCTCTGTGTCCCCCCGTCCCTCCATGTCCCCTCGTCCCCTGCCACCCCCACAAATCCCGTCCCCACATCCACATGGTCCCTTCATGGTCCCTCCATGTCCCCTCCATCCCACACATGTTCCCATGTCCCTCCATGTCCCTCCATGTCCCTCCATGTCCCTCCATGTCCCCACACATCCCATCCCCACATCCACATGTCCCCTCCATCCCACACGTGTCCCCTCGTCCCCTGCCATCCCCACACATCCCATCCCCACATCCACATGTCCCCTCCATGTCCCCTCCATCCCACACATGTCCCTTTGTCCCCTGACATCCCCACACATCCCGTCCCCACATCCACACGTCCCCTCCATCCCACCCGTGTCCCCTCGTCCCCCGCCTTCCCCACACATCCCATCCCCCTGTCCCCCCATCCCCACACCCAAATCCCCGTCCCCACACCCACATGTCCCCTCCATCCCACCCATGTCCCCTCATCCCCCACTGTCCCCACACCCCCCGTCCCCACATCCACATGTCCCCTCCATCCCACCCATGTCCCCTGCTGTCCCCCACTGTCCCCACACCCCCCGTCCCCCCGTCCCCACGCCCGACTCCCCGTCCCCCCAGGACAGCTGCGAGCGCCTGGAGCTGTCGCTGAGCCTGTGGGTGTACGAGGGCCGGGACCTGCCCCCGCGGCGCCGCCTGCGCTGCCACCTCCAGCTGGACGGGACCCTCTTCGCCCGCACCACGGCCAAGGCGGCGGGCGCCGACGGGGGGCTCTTCTGGGGGGAGTTCTTCCACCTGGCCGCCCTCCCGCCCGCCCGCGCCCTCACGCTGGCGCTGTGCCGCGACGACCACCCCGCCGGGCCGCCGGTGGCCGCGGTGACGGTGCCGCTGGCCGAGCTGGCGGCGGCGCGGCAGCCGCTGGAGCGCTGGTACGCCCTGAGCGGGCCCGGCGGCGGCAGTGGCAGTGGAGAGCGGGCGCCGGCGCTGCGGGTGCGCGGGCGGTACCGCGAGGTGCGGGTGCTGCCCATCGTGCGCTACAAGGAGCTGGCCGAGTTCATCACCTTCCACTACCGCCAGCTCTGCGCCCGCCTGGAGCCCGCCATCGCCGCCCGGCACAAGGAGGAGCTGGCCGGCGCCCTGGTGCGCGTCCTGCAGAGCACCGGCAAGGCCAAGGTGGGCACGGGGAGCTGAGGGGGCGTTGGGGTGGGAGGGGCACCTCGGGGTGATGGGGTGGGATGGGCTGGGCTGGGTTGGGATTGGTGGGATGGGGTGGGTTGGGATGGGATGGGATGGGATGGTTTAGTTGGGTTGGGATGGGATGGTTTAGTTGGGTTGGGATGGGATGGGATGGGATGGGATGGGATGGGATGGGATGGGATGGGATGGGATGGGATGGGATGGGATGGATGGGTTGGGTTGGGTTGGAATGGGATGGGATGGATAAGTTGGGTTGGGATGGGATGGATAAGTTGGGTTGGGATGGGATGGATAAGTTGGGTTGGGATGGGATGAATGAGTTGGGTTGGTTTGGAATGGTTGGATAAGTTGGGTTGGGTTGGGATGGGATGGATGGGTTGGGTTGGGATTGGGATGGATGGGTTGGGTTGGGATTGGTTGGGTGGGGTGGGTTGGGATGGGATGGATTAGTTGGGTTGGTTTGGAATGGGTTGGATAAGTCGGATTGGGACAGGATGGGATGGGATGGATGGGTTGGGTTGGGTTGAGTTGGGTTGGAATGGGGTGGGATGGATGAGTTGGAATGGGATATATGTTAAGTTAGGATGAGATGGATGGATGGGTTGGGCTGATTTGCAATGGATGGGGTGGGATGGGATGGGATGGGATGGGATGGGATGGGATGGGATGGGATGGGATGGGATGGGATGGGATAGATGGATTGGGCTGAGTTGTGCTGGAATGGAGCAGGATGGGTACGGTCGAGATGGGATGGGATAAATGGGTTGGATTGGGCTGAGTTGGAACAGGATGGGATGGATGAGTTGGGATGGGATTGGAGGGATAGAAACACAACTCAGGGTAGTGCCAGGAGATCCTGGGGGGCGTTGGCCGAACCATTTTGGGGGGGCCACGGGTGCCACCAAGCCCTCGATCACGTCCCCTGGCAGTCGTTCCTCATCGACCTCGGCGTGGCCGAGCTGGACCGGTTCGACGAGCGCGAGGCCCTGATCTTCCGCGAGAACACCTTGGCCACCAAGGCCATCGACGAGTACATGAAGCTGGTGGGGGGCAAGTACCTCCAGGACACGCTGGGTACGCCGGGGGGGCAGGTCTCGGGGGACATCCCGGGGTGTGACGGGTGCAGGACACCCCGGGAGGGACATGTGGGTGCTGCAGGGTGTTATGGGGCACTGGGGCTGAAGGACACCCCCAGACCCTCCATGGGGATGTGGTGGGGGCTTGTCCCACCCATCCCTGTGCTGGTGACCGATTGATCCCCTCACGGGCTGTGGGACACCCCCAGACCATCCCCTGGGATGTGTCCTGGCCACCTCTGTGCTGGTGGCCAGTTGGTCCCCTCACAAGACACTCCCACACCATCCATGGGGACGTGTCCCAGCTATCCCTGTGCCAGGGGTCGGTCTGTCCCCCTATGGACACTGGGACACCCCCAGGCCCTCCATGGGGACATGTCCCAGCTATCCCTGTGCCAGGGGTCGGTCTGTCCCCCTATGGACACTGGGACACCCCCAGGCCCTCCATGGGGACACATCCCAGATAACCCTGTGCCAGGGGTTGGTCTGTCCCCCCATGGACAGTGGGACACCCCCACACCATCCATGGGGACGTGTCCCAGCCACCCCCATGCCAATGGTTACTCTGTCCCCTCATGGACAGTGGGACACCCCCAGACCATCCATGGGGACACATCCCAGATATCCCTGTGCCAGTGGCCGGTCGGTCCCCCCATGGACACTGGGACACCCCCAGACCGTCCATGGGGACGTGTCCCAACCACCCCCAAGCCAATGGTCAGTCTGTCCCCCCATGGACACTGGGACTACCCCGGACTCTCCACGGGGACGTGTCCCAGCCACCCCCATTCCAATGGCTGGTCTGTCCCCCATGGACACTGGGACACCCCCAGACCCTCCATGGGGACACATCCCAGCCACCCCCATGCCGGTGGCCAGTCTGTCCCCCCATGGACAGTGGGACCCCCACAGGCCCTCCATGGGGACGTGTCCCAGCCACCCCCATGCCAATGGCTGCTCTGTCCCCTCATGGACAGCGGGACACCCCCAGACCCTCCATGGGGACGTGTCCCAGATATCCCTCTACCAGTGGCCCATCTGTCCCCTCATGGACAGCGGGACACCCCCAGACCGTCCATGGGGACACATCCCAGTTAACCCCATGCCAATGGCTGGTCTGTCCCCTCATGGACAGCGGGACACCCCCAGACCCTCCATGGGGACGTGTCCAGCCCCCATGCCACTGGACGTGTCCTGCCCCCAGCCACCCCCATGCCACTGGCGGGTCTGTCCCCTGACGGGCTGTCCCCGGTGCCCAGGGGAGGTGGTGGCCCAGCTCTGCAGCTCGGACGAGAGCTCCGAGGTGGATCCCAGCAAATGCTCCGGCCTCGACCTCTCCACCAACCAGAACAACCTGCGGCAGGTCTGCGAGGAGACCTTCCGGCGCATCGCCCGAGCCTGCGAGTGAGGGGCAGCGCCCGCCCGGCAGGGGGGCAGGGGGTGGGCAAGGGGAGGGCAGGGGGCGGGCAGGGGGTGGGCAAGGGGAGGGCATGGGGGGCAACAAAGCCGGGAGAAGCCGGGGAAAGCTTGGAGATGGGTGATGGGGTCGGGGATGGGAATGGGAATGGGCAGGAGGGCAGGCACTGGCACTGGGATGGGCACGGGGGTGGGTCTGGGGACTGGCACCATCCTGGGATGGACGTGGGAATGGGCACCTGAAAGGAGCTGGGGAGAGGTTTGGGGATGGGGGTGGGCACCAGGATGGACCTGGGGATGGGTTTGGGGACAGGGGTGGGCACCAGGATGGACCTGGGGACAGGTTTGGGGACAGGGGTGGGACTGGGCACCTGGAAGGAGCTGGGGACAGGTTTGGGGACAGGGATGGGAATGGACACCAGGATGGACCCGGGGACAGGTTCGGGGACAGGGATGGGAATGGACACCAGGATGGACCCGGGGACAGGTTCGGGGACAGGGGCGGGGATGGGATTGGGAACTGGCACCGTCCTGTGATGGACTTGGAGCCGGGCACAGGAAGGACCCGGGGACCAGCACGTGGGGACCAGCACGGGCACGGGGGGCACCGTGGTGGCACAGGGGGGGTTCCGAGCCCACCGCCCGTCCCCAGCCCCCACCAGGGCGTGTCTCCCCCAGCGCCTTCCCGGCGGAGCTGGGCGAGGTGTTCGCGGCGTGGCGGGAGGAGTGCGCGGCGCGGGGCAAGGCGCCCATCGGGCAGCGCCTGGTGTCGGCCTCGCTCTTCCTGCGCTTCCTCTGCCCCGCCATCATGTCCCCGAGCCTCTTCGGCCTCGTCCAGGAGTACCCCAGCGAGGCCACCGCCCGCACCCTCACCCTCGTGGCCAAGGTCATCCAGAACTTGGCCAACTTCACCACGTACGTCGCGCCGGGGGGGGCGGGGGGGGCGGGGGGGGCGGGGGGGGCGGGGGAGGCGGGGGGGGCGGGGGGGGGCGGGGGGGACGTCCCCGACGTGCTCCGTGGCACGTGCCACCTCCTGGAGGTGGCCTGGTCTCTGATGAGGACGGTGGCCCGTGCCCAGGGTGGTGGCCCATGTGACCACAAACGTGGCCCCTGACCATGGTGATGGCTTGTGACTGCAGTGGTGGTCCACGACCAAGGTGGTGCACGCTCCCAAAGGTGGCCTGTGACCACACCCATAGTGGTGGCCCATGTGACCACGGTGGTGCAGTGGTGGCCCATGACCACAATGGTCACCCCCGACCATGGTGGAGTCCCCGGTCCCTGCTCCTGAAGGTGGCCTGTGACCATATCCATAGTGATGGCCCATGTGACCATGGTGGTGGCCCATGTGATCACGGTGGTGGCCCATGGCCACGGTGGTCACCCCGGACCATGGTGGAGTCCCTGGTCCCTGCTCCTGAAGGTGGCCTATGACTATAGCCATAGCGATGGCCCATGTGACCATGGTGGTGGCCCATGGCCACGGTGGTCACCCCGGACCATGGTGAAATCCCTGGTCCCTGCTCCTGAAGGTGGCCTGTGACCACACCCATAGCGATGGCCCATGTGACCCTGGTGGTGGCCCATGTGACCATGGTGGTGGCCCATGACCATGGTGGTCACCCCTGACCATGGTGGAGTCCCTGGTCCCTGCTCCTGAAGGTGGCCTGTGACCACGACCACAGCAGTGGCCCCTGTGACCGCGGTGGTAGCCCCCATGACCGCGGTGGTGGCCCAGGCCACACGCTGGCCCCCGGCTAACCCCCGGGTGGCCCCCAGGTTTGGCGAGAAGGAGGCCTACATGGGCTTCATGAACGAGTTCCTGGAGCGCCACTGGAGCCCCATGGCCGAGTTCCTGCAGAGCGTGGCCAGCCCCGAGAGCAGCGCCCACATGGCCACCTACGACGGCTACGTGGACCTGGCGCTGGAGCTGGCCACGCTCCACCTGCTGCTCTGCGACATCTTCTCCAGCCTGGACCAGGTGCCACCACCCCGTCGTCCCCAAGGCCATGTCCTTGTGTCCCCCCCGTCCCGAGCGGGTGTTCGCTGCCCCGGGGGTGGCCCCTTTCCCGTTGTCCCCGTAACGTCCCGGCCGTGTCCCCGCAGGCCACGCAGGAGGAGCTGGAGCCGCTGCCCACCATCCTCAGGGCCATCAGGGAGGGCACCCCTGTGCCCGTGTCCGTCCGGCTCAGCTCCACCGCCAGGAGAAGGTACCGGGGACGGAGGGGACACAGGGGACACAGGGGACTGAGGGGGACACAGGGGACCGAGGGGGACACAGGGGGACACAGGGGACCGAGGGGGACACAGGGGGACACAGGGAGCTGAGGGGGACACAGGGGGACAGAGGGGACTGAGGGGGACACAGGGGACTGAGGGGGACACAGGAGGACACAGGGGGCTGAGGGGGACACAGGGGGCTGAGGGGGACTGAGGGGGACACAGGGGGCTGAGGGGGACACAGGGGGACACAGGGGGCTGAGGGGGACACAGGGGGCTGAGGGGGACACGGGGGGACAGAGGGGGACACAGGGGACTGAGTGGGACACAGGGGACTGAGGGGGACATGTGGGACTGAGGGGGACACAGGGGGCTGAGGGGGACACAGGGGGCTGAGGGGGACACGTGGGACTGAGGGGGACACAGGGGGCTGAGGGGGACATGGGAGGAGCTTTGGGGGTTTGGGGACCTGCCTGGGGTCAGGGGATGGTTCTGATCTTGGGTGGGTCCAGAATGGGGTTGGAGTCGCTGGTCCCAGTTGGGTTCAGGGGATGGTTCTGGCTCTTGTTGGGTTTGGGAGATGGGTCCAATCTCAGTTGGGTTTGGGGTGCCCCTAGTCCAGGCTGGGATCAGGAGGTGGGTTTGTCCACAATAGGGTTTGGGATGTCTCTGACACCAGATGGGGTCGGGAGATGGGTTTGATCCTAACAGGGTTTGGGATGTCTCTGATCCCAGTTGGGGTCAGGAGATGGGTGTGATCCTAACAGGGTTTGGGATGTCTCTGATCCCAGTTGGGGTCAGGAGATGGGTTTGATCCTAACAGAGTTTGGGATGTCTCTGATCCCAGATGGGGTCGGGAGATGGGTCTGATCCCAGCAGGGTTTGGGGTGCTCCTGTTCCCAGCCGGGGTCAGGAGGACGGTCTGATCCCAGCTGGTTTTGGAGCCCATCTTATCCCAGCTGGGGTCAGGAGATGGGTGTGATCCCAAGATGATTTGGGGTCCCTCTGACCTGGGCTGGGTCCGTGGGGGTCCCAGTCCCTCCCGGCTCCATCCCCACCACCCCGTACCCCCCACCCCGCCTCCCCCTGTGCCCTCGCAGCCCCTCCGAGCCCTTCAAGCCTGGTTTTGTGCCGCCACGGGACCTGAGCAAGCACAGCCCCCTCATCAAGAGCCAGTCCCTCACCAGCGTCCGCCGCGTGCGGGGCCGCGAGGACGGGACGGAGCCGGAGCCGGAGCCGGAGCCATCACCAGCCCCGGTGCCGTCCCCGGTGCCCGGCCGGGAGCGCCGGAACGTCCAGCGCACCCAGAGCGTCCCGGCGCAGGCCAAGGCCTCGCGGCGCCCGCGCCACCAGGGCAGCGCCGAGCTCGAGGCTGAGCCACCGCCCGGGGACGGCGCAGGGTCACCCGGCACCGGCACCGCCCCGGTAAGGCCCGGCAGCTGCCGTGGTGCTGCCCGGGGGGGGACTGGTGCTCTGAGGGGTGCGGGGTGGGGACTGGTGCTCTGAGGGGTCTGGTGGTGTCAACTGGTGGTCCGAGGGGCACAGGGTGTTAACTGGTGGTCCAAGGGGGCCAGTGGCGTTGACTGGTGGTCCAAGGGGCACAGGGTGTTGACCAGTGGTCTGAGGGTCACAGGGAGTTAATCGGTGGCCCAAGGGGCACAGGGTGTTAACTGGTGGTCCAAGGGGGCCAATGGCATTGACTGGTGGTCCAAGGGGCACAAGGTGTTGACCAGTGGTCCAAGGGGCCCAGTGACATTGACTGGTGGTCCAAGGGGCACAGGGAGTTAATCGGTAGCCCAAGGGGCCCAGTGGCATTGACTGCTGGTCCGAGGGGCACAGGATGCTAACTGATGGTCCAAGGGGCCCAGTGGCATTGACCAGTGGTCCAAGGGGCACTAACCGGTGCCCTGGTGCCCCGGTGCCACCCTGGAGTGGGGGCTGGTGCTCCGAGGGGTCTGGTGGCACTCCCCGGTGCTCCGAGGGGTCTGGTGGCACTCCCCGGTGCTCCGAGGGGTCTGGTGGCACTATCCAGTGCTCTGAGGGGTCCAGTGGCTCTATCCAGTGCTCCGAGGGGTCCAGTGGCACTAACCAGTGCTCCGAGGCATCCAGTGGCACTAACCAGTGCTCTGAGGGTTCTGGTGGCACTCCCCAGTGCTCCGAGGGGTCCGGCAGCACTCCCCAGTGCTCCGAGGGGTCCGGCAGCACTCCCCGGTGCTCCGAGGGGCCCGGCGGCCCTGACCCGGCGCCCCGGTGCCCGCAGGCCCGCGGGAAGCTGCGCTCGTCGGCGTCGCTGCCCCGCAAGTCGACGGTGCCGTGGCAGCGCTTGGCGGAGGACACGGAGGCGCGGGGCGAGCTCTACGCGCTGCGCCCGCTCGAGAAGGTAACGGGGGCGGGCGGCGGCCCCCCCGGAGCCCCCCGGGACCCCCCCCCGGTGACCGTCGGTGCCCCCCCAGCACGGGCGGCTGCTGGAGGCGCTGCGGGACGAGGTGTCGGAGCTGCGGGAGCGGCTGGAGCGGGCGGAGGCGCGGGCGGGACGCGCCGAGGAGCAGCACCGGGAGCGGCTGGAGCGGCTCCGGCAGCAGCTCGAGGAGGGCAACGCCCGAGCCGCCAACCTGGCGGCCAGGTGGGCACCTGGGGGGGGACACCCAAAACCGGGGGGACCTAAAACCGGGGGGACCCAGAGCAGGGGGTGAGGGGTGACACGAAAAAAGGGATGTCCCAAAGAGGGGGGGACTCAAAACAAGGGCACGACCCAAACTGGGGGTGTCCTACAACAGGGGGTGTCCCCAGAGAGGTGGTGAGCCAAAGCAGGGGGGGGACTCAAAAAACGGGGTGTCCCAAAAGAGAGGGGGGGACTCAAACAGGGGGAAAGTTAAAACAGGGATCGACCCAGAACTGGGGGTGACCCAAAAAAGGGGGTGGCACAGAATAGGGGGTAACCCAAAAAAGGGGGTGACACAGAACAGGGGGTGACCCAAAAAAGGAGTTGTTCGCAAAAAGGGGGGACCCAAAACAGGGGGGGACTCAAAAAAAGGGGTGTCCCAAAAGAGGGGGGGGGACTCAAACAAGGGGAAACCCAAAACAGGGATCGACCCAGAACTGGGGGTGACCCAGAACAGGGGGTGGCTCAAAATCAGAGTTGTTCCCAAAACGGGGTGTCCCAAAACAGGAGGTGCCCAAAACAAGGAGTGTCCCAAAACAGGGGTGTCCCAAAACAGGGGTGTCCCAACACAGGACTGTCCCAAAATGGAGTGTCCCACAACAGGGGGTGCCGAAAACAGGGAGTGTCCCAAAACAGGGGTGTCCCAACACAGGAGTGTCCCAAAACAGGGGTGCCCCCAAAGCCGTGGGTGTCCCCGCCCCGTGGGTGCCCCCCGGGGTCTCAGCTCGTCCCAATTCCAGGCTGACGGCGGCCGAAGGCACCAGGAAAAAGGACCTGGAGAGGCTGAAGAGCAACGAGGAGAAGAACCGGGAGCTGGTGGGAGCTGGGATGGGGACACGGGGACACTGGGGACACTGGGGACATTTGGGGGATGCAGGGGGGACATGGGGGACACGGGGGGACACGGGGGGAACAGGGTGACACGGGGGACACGGGGACACACAGATGACATGGGAGACACGGGGTGACAGAGGGTGACATGGGGGTGACATGGGCAGGCACTGGTGACATGGGGTGACACAGGTGATGTGGGGGACATGGGGTGACACAGAGTGACATGGGCAGGCACTGGTGACACGGGGTGACATGGGGGACACAGGTGATGTGGGGACACAGGTGACACAGGATGACATGGGTGACACAGGGTGACACAGGGGTGACATGGGTGGCACAGGGATGACACAGGATGACATGGGTGACACAGGGATGACACAGGGGTGACATGGGTGACACAGGGGTGACAGAGGTGACACAGGGTGACACAGGGGTGACATGGGTGGCACAGGGATGACACAGGGATGACAGAGGTGACACAGGGTGACACAGGATGACATGGGTGACACAGGGATGACACAGGGGTGACATGGGTGACACAGGGTGACACAGGGGTGACATGGGTGGCACAGGGATGACACAGGGTGACATGGGTGACACAGGGGTGACACAGGGTGACATGGGTAACACAGGTGACATGGGTGGCACAGGGATGACACAGGGGTGAGTGACATGGGTGACACAGGGATGACATGGGTGACACAGGGGTGACAGAGGTGACGCAGGGTGACACAGGGATGACATGGGTGACACAGGGATGACACAGGGGTGACATGGGTGACACAGGGGTGACAGAGGTGACACAGGGTGACACGGGTGCCCCGTGTCCCCGCAGGAGCGGCGGCTGGCGGCGCTGGAGCGGGAGCAGTCGGAGCTGCGCGGGATCCTGGCCCAGGCCCTGGGAGCCCCCGGCAGGACGAGACCCCGGGGGCCAGCACGGGGCTGGGACGAGAGCGGGGACGAGGCCCAGGCCACCAGCGTGTGACCCGGGTCCCAAAGTGTCCCCAGAGTGTCCCCAGGGTGTCCCCAGGGTGTCCCCAGGGTGTCCCTGCAGCCCCGTCCCCAACCTGCTCCGGGGGGATTCCGAAGGCTGTTTAATCCCGATCCCATGGGAATAAACAGCATTAGTGTCACTGTCACCAAGGGCTCGGTTGTGTCCTGGCAATGCTCGGGGCTCTGTCCCCAGTCCCAGACTGTCCCCAATCCCAAACTGTCCCCAGCCCCAGACTGTCCCCAGCCCCAAACCATCCCCAATCCCAAACTGCCCCCAGCCCCAAACTGTCCCCAACCCCAAACTGTCCCCAGCCCCAAACTGTCCCCAACCCCAGACTGTCCCCAATCCCAGACTGTCCCCAACCCCAGACTGTCCCCAATCCCAAACTGTCCCCAATCCCAAACTGTCCCCAATCCCAAACTGTCTCCAATCCCAGGCTGTCCCCAGCCCGAGACTGTCCCCAGGTCCCTGTGCCTGCCTGGGACATCCCAGAACCTGTGGCAGGGCCAGGGATGGGGTGACACAGCCATGGGGACGCTTTGGGGACAATGACAGGGATGGCAGGGCCATGGGGACACTTTGGGGACAGCAGGGCCACGCGAGTCCTTCGGGACAGGGCCGTGGCACCCCGGGGGTCACCTCGGGGCCCTCAGGGGCCTTTGGAACAGTGACAGACCCCGGGGGTCCCCTGGGGGACACGGGACCCTCTAGGGCACTGACCGATCCCGGGGTCCCTCGGGTCCCTTCAGGGTCGGTGACACCCCCGGGGGTCCCTCAGGGTCCCCCAGGATCCCTTCAGGGTCGGTGACACCCCCGGGGGTCCCTCAGGGGTCTCTTTGGTGCAGTGACACCCCCGGGGGTCCCTCAGGGTGCCCCAGGGTCCCTTCAGGGTCGGTGACACCCCCGAGGGTCCCCCCGGGCCGCCCCTTCCCCCCCTCCCCGACCTTCCCCTCACCCCCCCAACATGGCGGCGCGGCCCCGCCGTCGCGCTGTGATGACGCGCCCCGCGCGCGCCGCTCCCACCGCCCTCCGGGAAGGTCCGGGCGCCTCCTTCCCCCCCTCCCCGCCACACTCAGCATGGCGGCGGTGCCCCGCCATTGACGTCATCAGCGCGCGCCGCGCGGGGCGGAGGGGCGGCGGCGGCGGCCGCCGGCGGGGCGGGCGCTGGGGGAGGGGGGGGAACGGGGCGGCCCCAACATGGCGGCGGCGGCGGCTCCGGGCTCCCCGCCGGGCCCCGCTTCCCCTCCCGCGCCCCCCCCGCCACCGGCACCCCCCCCGCCCGCCCCCCCCTCAAGATGTCGGCGGCGGGCGGGTCGCGCGCGGCGTGACGTAGTCAGGCCCCGCCGGCGGGAGGGGGGGCGGGGGAGCGGCCGGAGCGGCGCAGGCGGCGGGAGCGGGGCCGGGGCCGGGGCCGGGCGGGGCCCCCGCGCGCCTCTTAAAGGGACCATGGCCACGGCGGGGCGGCCCGGGCCGGGCGGGGGGCGGCGCGCTCCGCGCCGGCGGCGCTGCCGCTGAGCGCGAGCGGGAGCGGGAACCCCGCGGGCGCGGCCCCGGGGGGCCGGTGAGGTGAGTTGGAGCGCGGGGGGGGCGAGGGGGGGCGGGGGGGGCTCCGGGAATGGCGGAGCGGCGGGCGAGGTGGGCACGGGGGGAGCTGACACCCCCCGGAACCCCCCCGGAGCGGCCCCGTCCGGGGTGCTGAAATGAGGGGGGGGTCCGGAGGGGTGTCGGGGGGGTCCGGGGGGGTCCGGAGAGGGAGGGCAGGGGGGTGTCCGGTGCGCGGGGGATGGGGGGGCTGTGGTGGAGGGGGGGGACCCGGGGGGCCGGGGGGGCTGGGAGGGGAGGGGGGGATGTCATGAGGGGGGTTCGGGGGTCCGGGTGGGCGGGGGGGAGCCTGTGAGGGGATCCGAGGGTCCAGGGCAGGTGGAGGGGGCTGTGAGGGGATCCGAGGGTCTAGGGCAGGTGGAGGGGGCTGTGAGGGGGTCAGGGGCAGATGGGGGGGTCTGTGCCGAGGACAGGGGGGTCTGTGAGGGGATCTGAGGGTCTGGGGCAGGTGTGGGGGTTTGTGAGAGGACCCGGACATCTGGGGCAGGTGGGGGGGATCTGTGAGGGGACCTGGGGGTCTGGAGCAGGTGTGGGGGTCTGTACCGTGGACAGGGGGGTCTGTGAGGGGACCCGGGTACCTGGGGCACGTGAGGGGTCTGTGCCGAGGAGGGGTCCCGAGGGTCCGGGGCAGGTGGGGGGGTCTGTGCCGAGGACGGGGGGGTCTGTGAGGGGATCCGAGGGTACGGGGCAGGTGAGGGGGGGGACTGTGAGGGGATCCAGGGATGCAGGGGGGTGTCTGTGAGGGGATCCGGAGGTCTGGGGCAGGTGCATGGGGTCTGTACCGAGGACAGGGGGGTTTGTGAGGGGACCCGGTGGTCTGGGGCAGGTGGGGGGGGTCTGTGAGGGGCTCCGAGGGTCTGGGGCAGGTGGGGGGGGGGTTGTGAGGGGACCCGGGGGTCAGGGGCAGGTGGGGGGGGCTGTGCCTGGGGCAGGTGATTCTATGAGGGGACCCGGGGGTCTGAGGCAGGTGAGGGGAGAAGGTCTGTGCCTGAGACAGGGGGGTCTGTGAGGGGATCTGGGGGTCTGGAGCATATGAGGGGTCTGTGCCAAGGACAGGGGGGTCTGTGAGGGGACTCGGGTACCTGGGGCAGGTGGGGGGGGTCTGTACCCGGGGCAGGGGGTTCTGTGAGGGGACCCGGGTACCTGGAGCACATGAGGGGTCTGTGCTGAGGAGGGGTCCCGAGGGTCTGGAGCAGGTGGGGGGGGACAGTGAGGGGATCCAGGGATGCAGGGGGGGGTCTGTGAGGGGACCCGGGGGTCTGGGGCACGTGGGGGGGGTCTGTACCGAGGACAGGGGGGTCTGTGAGGGCTCCCGAGGGTCCAGGGGGGTCTGTGAGGGGACCCGAGGGTCCAGGGCAGGTGAGGGAAGGTCTGTGCTGAGCAGGAGACACGGGAGTCCGGGTGGGTGGGGGGGGTCTGTGAGGGGACCCGGTGGTCTGGGGCAGGTGGGAGGGGTCTGTACCGAGGACAAGGGGGTCTGTGAGGGACCCGGGGGTCAGGGGCAGGTGGGGGGTCTGTACCGAGGACAGGGGGGTCTGTGAGGGACCCGGGGGTCTGGGGCAGGTGAGGAAGGGTCTGTACTGAGCAGGAGACCTGAGAGTCCGGGTGGGCGGGGGGGACCCTGGTTGTTGTAGGTGGGCAGGGGGGGGTCTGTGAGGGGACCCTGGTTGTTGTAGGTGGGCGGGGGGGGTCTGTGAGGGGACCCCGGTTGTTGTAGGTGGGCAGAGGGGGTCTGTGAGGGGACCCCGGTTGTTGTAGGTGGGCAGGGGGGGTCTGTGAGGGGACCCTGGTTGTTGTAGGTGGGCAGAGGGGGTCTGTGAGGGGACCCTGGTTGTTGTAGGTGGGCAGAGGGGGTCTGTGAGGGGACCCTGGTTGTTGTAGGTGGGCAGGGGGGGTCTGTGAGGGGACCCTGGTTGTTGTAGGTGGGCAGGGGGGGTCTGTGCTGAGGAGGGGACCCAGGCTGGGGGTCAGGCATGGGGGGGGATCTGCGAGGGGATCCAAGTGGGCAGGGGGGGGGTCTGTGAGGGTGTCCAGGTATCCAGGGGGTCTGTGAGGGTATCCAGGTATCCAGGGCGGTCTGTGAGGAGATCCAGGTATCCAGGGGGGTCTCTGAGGAGATCCAGGTATCCAGGGGGGTCTGTGAGGGTATCCAGGTATCCAGGGCGGTCTGTGAGGAGATCCAGGTACCCAGGGGGGTCTGTGAGGAGATCCAGGTACCCAGGGGGGTCTATGAGGAGATCCAGGTATCCAGGGGGGTCTGTGAGGGTATCCAGGTATCCAGGGGGGTCTCTGAGGAGATCCAGGTATCCAGGGCGGTCTGTGAGGAGATCCAGGTACCCAGGGGGGTCTATGAGGAGATCCAGGTATCCGGGGAGGGGTCTATGTCCAGGAGGAGACCCAGACTGGGGGGGCAGGAAGGGTCTGCACCGGCAGCAGATGCCGGGTGGGAGCACCGGCATTCCCAAGTCCAGGCAGTGCCGGATTTACCCCCCTCGAGCTGGGCGGGGGCCGGGGGGGGACCGGGACTGACCCAGCCCTGCACTGACCCTTCCCCTCGGCGCTGACCCTTCCCCTCGGCGCTGACCCTTCCCCTCGGCACTGACCCTTCCCCTCGGCGCTGCCCGTGCCGGGTGCCCTCGGGAGGTGCCGCCCGTGCCGAGCTCGTTACCGGGGTCAAAGGAGCATCCGGTGCCCTGGGAATGTGTGCCGGGAGCTTTAAGGAATGTGTGCCGGGAGCTTTAATCCCCCTCGCAGCGGGGCCGGGGGGTCTCACCCCGTGCTGGGCTCGGCAGCGCCGGCGGGTTCCGGGTGGTTTCCTCTTCCCAAACAGCTCCGTGGTGGGAGCAGGTCGGAGCCCAGCGGTGCTGCTGCTGCTCGAGGCAGCTTTGGGATCATCCTGGAGCTGCTTGGAGCAGCTTTGGGATCATGCTGGCTCCCTGGAGCAGTTTTGGGATCATCCTGGAGCCGCTTGGAGCAGCTTTGGGATCATCCTGACCCCTTGGAGCAGCTTTGGGATCATCCTGGAGCTGCTTGGAGCAGCTTTGGGATCATCCCAGCAGGGCTCAGCTCTGCTTGGAGCAGCTTTGGGCTCCTCCTGACCCCTTGGAGCAGCTTTGGGCTCCTCCTGACCCCTTGGAACAGCTCTGGGCTCATCCTGACCCCTTGGAGCAGCTTTGGGCTCCTCCTGACCCCTTGGAGCAGCTTTGGGCTCCTCCTGACCCCTTGGAGCAGCTTTGGGCTCATCCTGACCCCTTGGAGCAGCTTTGGGCTTATCCTGAAGCTGCTTGGAGCAGCTTTGGGCTCATCTTGGCACCTTGGAGCAACTTTGGGCTTGTCCTGAAGCCGCTTGGAGCAGCTCTTGGCTCATCCCGGCACGGCTCGGCTCAGCTTGGAGCAGCTTTGGGATCATCTTGGCACATTTGGATCAGCTTCAGACTCATCCTGGAGCCACTTGGAGCAGCTTGGGACTCATCCTGGCACGGCTCAGCTCCGCTTGGGGCAGCTTTGGGCTCATCCTGACCCCTTGGAGCAGCTTTGGGCTCATCCAGGAGCCACTTGGATCAGTTTTGGACTCATCCAGGAGCCACTTGGATCAGTTTTGGACTCATCCAGGAGCCACTTGGATCAGTTTTGGACTCATCCTGGCACATTTGGAGCAGCTCTTGGCTCGTCCTGGCACATTTGGAGCAGCTCTTGGCTCACCCCAGTGCAGCTCCACGCTGGAATTCCCTGCTCCTTTAAAGGAAAACGTGCCCAGAGTGTCTCTGCTGGACGCCGACGATCCCCCAGCGGAATTCCCTGAGGATCCCAGGAATTCCCTGAGGATCCCGGCGCCACCGAGCTCCTGGATCCCGACAAAACCCCTCCTTGGGGCAGGATTTGCCGGCTCATTGGAGCAGAACGGGAAGAGCTCCCTGGGAGATGCATCCATTGCTCCTTCTGGCTGTGGAATAGGGGAAAAAAGGCACTTTTTGGCTAAATGAGGCCGTTAACGCCGGGGAGGAACGTCAAGGAATGTCGAGGATCATCAGGGGCTTCCCCATGGAAGGAGAATCATCTGGGAATGTCTTGGGCCTTTCTTTGTGGCCTGGCATGGAGTGGGAATGCCCAGCACTGTCCTCCTGTGCCTTGGCTCTGCCCTGCCCCGGGAGGAGGGAGAAACCCCGCGGGGAAAAGGTGGAAAAACCACACAGGGAAGGAGAAAACGTGTGGGAAAACCCCGGGCCGTGCCCGGTTCGAGCCCACTGGGAGCGCGTGGGATGCCCCGAGCCCGGCCAGGAGCCGGCCCAGAGCGGGATGAGGCGATTCCATGATTCCATCCTCCTCCTCCAGGGCCCCCCTGCTCTGCCAGCCCGGGAAAAACACCTCAGGAGGAGGGGAGGGGGGAGAAAACCCAGCCTGTCCCGTCCTGGAATGCCGGGAGCGTCCGGGACCTTGGGAACGTGGCCGTGACCTGGCGTGGAGGAGGAGGAGAATTCCACGGGGCTCCCCAGTGCCAGGGGGAAAAACACATGGATGGGGCCCAGCCTTGAGGTGGGAGAGAGTGGGATCCTTGGCCATGACCCGGCGAGGAGGAGGAGGAGGAAGAGGAGGGAATTCCAGCAGCGTTCGCCTCCGCTGGGTTTTGTGTTTCTCCCAGGAAGGGGAAAACATCCACGCAGGGAGAGGACGTGGCCACAGCCCGCGTTGGGAGCGGGGCAGCCCCGGCACGGGACGGGAGAACGGCGTCGTTCCGTGGCGCGGATCTGCTCGGACACGGATTTATCCCGGGGGAAAACATCCGTGGCTGTGGCCTGGCGGAGTGGAGTGTGCCAGGAGGGGGAAAAGCCAGAGGTGTTTTGCACTGTGGGTCTGCTCTTCCAGGGGTTCTGTTCCAGGAGGAAAAAGGGACACGCAGGGAAAAACCACTCGTTCGAAGCGTGTCCGAATTGAGTGTGTTATGGATGCACCGGAACCCCCCCGGAGCATTCCCGGCTGGAATGCTCGGCTGGGACCGGGCACACGGAGGGAAAAATCCAAAGGGGTTTTGCACTGCACGTCTCCTCTTCCATGGGTTGTTTTTCCCGGGAGGAAAAAGGAACACAGAGGGGAAAAAAAAACCCCCGTGGTTGAAGTGTGTCAGAATCGGGCGTGTCATCGGAGTGCCGGAGCCCTGGGAGCATTCCTGACCTGGAATGCTTGGTCCTGATGGGCTACCAAGGGGGAAAAACGGGCACCGACCTCCTGCATCGCTGGAAAACCAGGAAAAACTGCAGCTGGAGCCCGTGGATTGTGGTGGATCCCACGGGCTTGGCCACGAACGCCGTCCCGGAGCCGGGAAACGCCCGGCGCTGCTCTGCTCTCCTGAGGGTGGTTCTGCTCTTCCAGCGAGGATAAAAACAAGCCCCTCGGGGAGAATGGACACATCCCAAGCCTTTGGACACTCGGCAGGGTCGCCCAGTGCAAGAATTCCCTGGGGAAAGGCCCCTTCCTGCCGGTCCGGGGGGAAGGCAGCGATTGTCCCCACTTAACCGGTTTAGCATTTAAATCGTCCCAATCCTGCACGATGGGCTGGGGGGAAGGGTTTCCTCACTCCTGCTCCCACCCCGGCAGCGAGCAGAGCTTGGGGAAGAGCTTGGGAAGCGCTTGGGAAGCGAGTGGAGTTTGGGGAAAGGTGTTTGAACCTCACGGTGAGCCCTCGCGGCGTTGTGGGGGCCGGCGCGGAGCGAGGCGGGAGAAAAGGGGAAACCTCCCCCTTTTTTACCCCCCCGGGGACCTCACAAACCCCCCAGCGGGTTTTGGGGGAGGACTGTTGGTCTCTAGGGAGCGTGGCTGATGGATTAGTCCGTGTTTTGGGAAGGGTTGGAGGGAGAACTTTGGCGGTTTGGGTTCGGGCGGGTTCGGGGGCTGAGGGTCGGTTGGGCGACGCCAACCCCGGTACCACGGAGTGCCAAGAGGGATTTGGGGTCGTTCCCAGCGTGGGCACGGGGTTGGGTGGGCAGAGGTTTGCAGGTCAGTGGTTTGATGCTGGGAGAACAGGCGGCAGCTCCCGGCGGGGTTCGGGATTCGGGATTCCCACCCGGAGTCAGCTCGGATGGAACCCCACGGATTTCGGCCACAAACCCAGTTGGTGGGTTTTGCACCTGGAGGGATCCCCCCAGCTCGGGGTTGGGATGTGGCTGCACCTGCATCCCGGCTTTCCCTGCCCCTTCCCTGCTCCCCGCTGGCACCGCGGACGAGCCACCGCGGCACCAGGCGGGAGAAGAGGGAATTCCGTCCCTTCCGACGGGATTTTCAGCCGGATGGAGGTTAAAGGTGACGCCACAACCCGCTGTTTCCTCCCATAATCCGGCCCAGGGAGAGCAGGTGGCTCCATCCCGCCGGAACGTCCCTCGTCCCGGCCCACCAGCACCGAGCCGACGCGCCGGAAAACCCCTGAACCTCCCCGAACTTGGGGATTTGCTCCCTAAAAACCTCCTGTGGGTTTGGGGAAGCATCGACCTGGTGCCACCCCTAAAAACCTCCTGTGGGTTTGGGGAAGCATCGACCTGGTGCCACCCCTAAAAACCTCCTGTGGGTTTGGGGAAGCATCGACCTGGTGCCACCCCTAAAAACCTCCTGTGGGTTTGGGGAAGCATCCACCTGGTGCCACTCGTTGGGATGGGAGAATCCCGCCGGCGTCGGGTGCCGGTTCGGGACGACGACACCGGAACATCCCCAAAAACCAAAGCCGGTTTTGGAGCAACTGGAATTCAAACCTGTCGGAGGAAACACCTCCAAGCACGTGGAGCCGACGGGGCTTTATTTTATCTACCAGAATTCCCGTTTTTGAATTCCTTGTGATCCACCCGACCCACCTGTGATCCACCTCCCCGGGGAGCTCCCGAGGTGGGAGAGATTTTGGGGCTGGGAGGGATTTTGGGGTTTGCTCCGTGTTCTCCTGCCTCGGCCCCCCGGGGCAGGGAATCATCTTGAGCCAGCTGGAATAATTCCCTCTTCATTTGCATCCGTACCTTGAAGGTATTTATAGGCTCTTCTCTGCCTTCTCCTTCCTCGCCGGGGTAAATTTAGCTCCTTCTTTAGCTCCTTCGCTCCCTCCTGTGCCTTTATCCTCCCAGGAGCTGATAAACCCCGGCTTTTTAGCGCCTCTTTCCTCTCATTTTTTCCCTTCTCCTCCTCCCCGGGTCGGGATCCAACCTGCCCTTCTGCAGGATCCTCCTTTATTCCTTTATCCAATTCAGTTTTAATTCTCACCCTTGAACGGCCACGCCGGGCGGGGGAAGGTGTTTGGGGTGACGGCTCATTTTTGGGGGCACCCACACCTGTCACCTGTGCCTGGTTGCCCCTCCCGAGGGTCTCCAAACCCTCCAAGGCTTTCCCAGGATCCGAAGGTCGGATCCTCTTCGGTTCCTCCGGGGAGAAGGATGCGGGGCAGCGTCCCCAAAATCCTCCCCCCGGCCCAGTTTTGGGGACAACCACCCTGATTTTGGGGGCAACTACCCTGATTTTGGGGGCAACTACCCTGATTTTGGGGGCAGCCACCCTGATTTTGGGGGCAACCACCCTGATTGTGGGGGCAACCACCCTGATTTTGGGGACAACCACCCTGATTTTGGGGACAACCCCCCTGATTTTGGGGGCAACCACCCCTGATTTTGGGGACAGCCACCTTGATTGTGGGGACAACCCCCCTGATTTTGGGGACAGCCACCTTGATTTTAGGGACAACCCCCCTGATTTTGGGGACAACCCCCCTGATTTTGGGGGCAGCCACCCTGATTTTGGGGACAACCACCCTGATTTTGGGGGCAGCCACCCTGATTTTGGGGACAACCCCCCTGATTTTGGGGGGCAACCACCCTGATTTTGGGGACAACCCCCCTGATTTTGGGGACAGCCACCCTGATTTTGGGGGTAACCACCCTAATTTTGGAGACAACCCCCCTGATTGTGGGGGCAACCACCCTGATTTTGGGGGGCAGCCACCCTGATTTTGGGGGCAGCCACCCTGATTTTGGGGGGCAGCCACCCTGATTTTGGGGGCAGCCACCCTGATTGTGGGGACAGCCACCCTGATTTTGGGGACAGCCACCCTGATTTTGGGGGCAACCCCCCTGATTTTGGGGCGGCCTGTGGCAGAGCAGAGCTCCTGGGATGGCTTTTCCCAGCGGCTTTCCCAGGATTGAAGTTTTTTTGGGATAAACAATCAACGTGAGGGTGACTGGGGTTCTTTAGGGGGTGTGGTGGGGGACAGTGGGGGTGTTCCCTCAGCAAATCCCGGGGTGAAGGGGGTGGGCAGTGCTTTGTACCGGGGACAGGTGGCACCTTTTGGGGTCCCTGGACCCCGGCAGGGACCCGGCACCGTCTCAGCCACCGTCGGAGAGCGACGGGACGGACGGAGGGACACCGGCGGCGTTGGGGGTCCGGTTCCTCCTCCGCCTCACCCAGACCCGGCCCCTTTGCTCACCTTGTCCTCTCCTCCCTCCTCTCCCCGCAGGTTCTGCCGGTCCTTGGCCGCCAACCCCCCTGAGTGCCGGCGCCGCGTTGTGTTCCGGGCGAGCCAGCAGAGCCGGCGAGGGATGGAGAGAGCTGTCCCCGATTTCTCAGAGCGCCAGGGAGATGGAGGCAGAGCCCTCTTGATGCCCCCCGAGCCCGGCCACGAGACCTTCCCTGCCCCCCAAGGCGAGGAGCGGAGAGCCCCTTTCCTCCAGGATGCCAAGAAAGCCCCGGAGCCCCCGGCCCCGTCCGGGACGGAGACGGAGCTGGAGGAGGACGCGTTTTACTCCGCGGGGGAGCTGCCGACCGTGAGCAGGGAGGGGAAGGGCCCCCCCGGTGTGGAGGACCCCGACTTCTTCTCCTCCCTGTCCCGGCAGGAGCCCGACGTCGCCCTGGAAGCGCACGACGTGGCCGGTGAGTGCCCGCTGGGCGCCGTCGGGGCGGCTCCGGGGACTCGGGGTCGTCTGCGGGTCGCGCGCGGCCGGTGACGCTCGGGCCGGGCCGGTCGGTTTTCCTGGCGGTTGGGCCGGGTTTGAGATGAGTGTTGGTTCTCCTGGCAATGGTTTTGGTTCTCCTGGCGATGATGTTGGCTCTCCTGGCGTCGGTGTTGGTTCTCCTGGCGATGGTGTTGGTTCTCCCGGCGATGGTGTTGGTTCTCCCGGCGGTGGTGTTGGTTCTCCTGGCGATAATGTTGGTTCTCCTGGCGATGGTTTTGGTTCTCCTGGCGATGGTTTTGGTTCTCCTGGCGATGGTGTTGGTTCTCCTGGCGATGGTGTTGGTTCTCCTGGCGATGTTGTTGGTTCTCCTGGCGATGGTTTTGGTTCTCCTGGCGATAATGTTGGTTCTCCTGGCGATGGTTTTGGTTCTCCTGGCGATAATGTTGGTTCTCCTGGCGATGGTTTTGGTTCTCCTGGCGATGGTTTTGGTTCTCCTGGCGATGGTGTTGGTTCTCCTGGCGATGTTGTTGGTTCTCCTGGCGATGGTGTTGGTTCTCCTGGCGATGTTGTTGGTTCTCCTGGCGATGGTTTTGGTTCTCCTGGCGATGGTTTTGGTTCTCCTGGCGATGGTGTTGGCTCTCCTGGCGTCGGTGTTGGTTCTCCTGGCGGTGGTGTTGGTTCTCCTGGCGATGGTGTTGGTTCTCCTGGCAATGGTTTTGGTTCTCCTGGCAATGGTTTTGGTTCTCCTGGCGATGGTTTTGGTTCTCCTGGCGTCGGCGTTCCCCAAATCCCAGCGGGAACCGCGGCGCGGTGAGGAACGCGCGGGTTGGACGGATCCAGTTGGAATGGCAAACGGATTGGAGGGACACGTGAGGGTGCAGTGACAGGCTGATGTCCCCATGTCACTCTCCCCGTGTCACTGTCCCCATGTCACTCTCCCCGTGTCACTGCCCCCGTGCCGTTGTGCCACCACCCGGCTTTGGCACTGCAAACAGGCACAGAACCCATTGGTGGGTCAAACCCGTGGCTTTTTGGAGACCCCTCGTCCCCCCCAGCGCGGTGTTGGGACCCCAAAGGCTCTTGGATGAGCCAGAAGGTCTTCATGGACTGGTTTGGGTTAGAAGGGACCTGAAAGATCATCCAGTGCCGTGGGCAGGGACGTCTCCCACTCAGGGAAGTTCCCAGCTCTGGGTTTCTCTTGGACACTGCCGGGATGGGGCATCCACAGCTCCCCTGGGCAGCCTGGGAAGTGTCTCACCACCCTCACAAAGCTTTTCCTCATCACATCCCACCCAAATCTTCCCTCTTTTAGCTTGAAACCATTGACCCTTGTCCTGGTGGAAAGTCTTCTCCAGGTCGTGGGGAAGAGTCTTCTCCATTTCCTTATCACCCCCCTTTAGGCCCCAGGAAGTTCTTCCCAGAGCCTGGGACACCCCTGCCAGCCTTTCCTCCTGGGAGAGGCGGATCCAGCTCTTGGATTGTCTCCGTGGCCTCCTCTGGACTCTGTGGGGCCCTTCTCCAGGGACCACTCTCTGTCCCCAGTTTGGGATTCCGGGATCGCCCCGACCTGGGTTTGGCCTCGTTGAGTTCCACGAGGTCCCACCCAGGAGTCCCGCTGGGGTTGGCCGTGGTTGAGGTGTTGGCTCCGTTTGGTGTCACCCAAAAACTCGCTGTGGGTGGGCTTGGTGCCTGTTGGTGCTGAAGGGCTGTGGGTGGGCTTGGTGCCTGTGGGTGCCCATTGGTATGGAGGTGTTGAAGGGCTGTGGGTGGGCTTGGTACCTGTGGGTGCCTGTTGGTATTGAGGGGCTGTGGGTGGGCTTGGTACCTGTTGATGTGGAGATGTTGAAGGGCTGTGGGTGGGCTTGGTGCCTGTTGGTGTTGAAGGGCTGTGGGTGGGCTTGGTGCCTGTGGGTGCTGAAGGGCTGTGAGTGGGCTTGGTGCCTGTGGGTGCTGAAGGGCTGTGGGTGGGCTTGGTGCCTGTTGGTGTGGAGATGTTGAAGGGCTGTGGGTGGGCTTGGTGCCTGTTGGTGTTGAAGGGCTGTGGGTGGGCTTGGTGCCCGTTGGTGCTGAAGGGCTGTGGGTGGGCTTGGTGCCTGTTGGTGCCTGTTGGTGTGGAGATGTTGAGGGGCTGTGGGTGGGCTTGGTGCCCGTTGGTGCCTGTGGGTGCTGGAGATGTTGAGGGGCTGTGGGTGGGCTTGGTGCCTGTTGATGTTGAGGGGCTGTGGGTGGGCTTGGTGCCCATTGGTGTTGAAGGGCTGTGGGTGGGCTTGGTGCCCACTGGTGCTGGAGTTGGTGCTGGAACCCAGTTTGATCTGGAGAGTTTTGGGAGCCCAGTTTGATCTGGAGAGTTTTGGGAGCTCAGTTTGATCTGGAGAGTTTTGGGAGCTCAGGGTGACCTGGAGAGTTTTGGGAGCCCAGTTTGATCTGGAGAGTTTTGGGAGCCCAGGGGAAGATCTGGAGAGTTTTGGGAGCTCAGTTTGATCTGGAGAGTTTTGGGAGCTCAGTTTGATCTGGAGAGTTTTGGGAGCTCAGTTTGATCTGGAGAGTTTTGGGAACTCAGGGTAACCTGGAGAGTTTGGGAGCTCAGTTTGATCTGGAGAGTTTTGGGAGCCCAGTTTGATCTGGAGAGTTTTGGGAGCCCAGGGGAAGATCTGGAGAGTTTTGGGAGCCCAGTTTGATCTGGAGAGTTTTAGGAGCCCAGTTTGATCTGGAGAGTTTTGGGAGCTCAGGGGAAGATCTGGAGAGTTTTGGGAGCTCAGGGGAAGATCTGGAGAGTTTTGGGAGCTCAGTTTGATCTGGAGAGTTTTGGGAGCTCAGTTTGATCTGGAGAGTTTTGGGAGCTCAGGGGAAGATCTGGAGAGTTTTGGGAGCTCAGTTTGATCTGGAGAGTTTTGGGAGCCCAGGGGAAGATCTGGAGAGTTTTGGGAGCCCAGGGAGACCCCGAGAGGTCAGAGGGGGCTGTTCCCCCAGGCTGAGGGTGGGTTTTGGGGCGTCCTTGGCGTGGAACATCCCCCAGCCCCACGCTGGGCCCTCTCCTGTGCTGGTGCCAGTGGAGGGGCAAAACCCCCCCAAACATCCCACCCTGGGGGTGCCCTCGTGCCAGGGGCGAGGAGGAGGAGGAGGAACCCCTGTCCTGGTGCCCGTGGCAGCTCGAGGAGGAGCTCGAGGAGGAGCCACCACTGTCACCTGCTTCGGGGAGGAGGAGGAGGAGGAGGAGGAAGGAGCCGCTGCCGGGGATTCCCCACGCCCTGCTCGTGGCTGGGGGGGGTTGGGTACCAAGTGTCACATCCCAAATCCCTGCTGGTGGCTACAGGGGGTTGGGTGCCAGGTGCCACATCCCAAATCCCAAATCCCAAATCCCTGCTCGTGGCTGGGGGGGGGTTTGGGTGCCAGGTGCCACATCCCAAATCCCACATCCCACGGGGACTCTTTCCGGCTGTTCCAGTGGTGTTTCCACGACCTCGTCTCCCTCCCTGCTCTCCAGAGGCCATTCCAAGCTGCTCTCCCTGGGATTTTTTGGGGGCTCTTTTGGAAGTGGCTCGACCACAGATGCTCCGACCTTCCTCCACCCCCCCCGCCTGTTTTGGGGCTCATCCTGGTCCCCACGGGGTGTAGGGGGGGTGGCACTTTCCTGTGGGACCCTTTATCTCTGTCCAGCCTGGGGTTCCCTCCCTGTGTCCTGAATCCTCAGCACCTTTATCACCCCTGGGCACCCTTTAGGTCTTGGGACACCCTTTATCACCCCTGGGCACCCTTTATCACCCCTGGGCACCCTTTATCACCCCAGGACACCCTTTATCACCCTCTAGGTCTTGGGACACCCTTTATCACCCTCTAGCATCCCAGGACACCCTTTATCACCCTCTAGGTCTTGGGACACCCTTTATCACCCCAGGACACCCTTTATCACCCTGGACACCCTTTATCACCCCAGGACACCCTTTATCATCCCAGGACACCCTATTTATCACCCTGGGCACTCCTCTCCCCCCCTGCCAGCAGAGTTCTGCTCCCGGGATCCGTGTGGGGTCCAAGACAGTTGGAGTGGTGGGTGGGGGGTGCTTGGAGCCACAGTCAGGGGGTGGTTGGAGCAGGGTTTGGGGCTCAGGGGGTGATTGGAGCAGGGTTTGGGGCTCAGGGGGTGATTGGAGCAGGGTTTGGGGGTCAGGGGGTGATTGGAGCAGGGTTTGGGGGTCAGGGGGTGATTGGAGCAGGGTTTGGGGGTCAGGGGGTGATTGGAGCAGGGTTTGGGGGTCAGGGGGTGATTGGAGCAGGGTTTGGGGGTCAGGGGGTGGTTGGAGCAGGGTTTGGGGGTCAGGGTGTGGTTGGAGCAGGGTTTGGGGGTCAGGGTGTGGTTGGAGCAGGGTTTGGGGGTCAGAGGGTGGTTGGAGCAGGGTTTGGGGGTCAGGGGGTGGTTGGAGCAGGGTTTGGGGGTCAGGGGGTGATTGGAGCAGGGTTTGGGGGTCGGGGGTGTTTGGAGCCATGTTCTTGGCTCAGGGGGTGGTTGGAACAGGGTTTGGGGGTCAGGGGGTGATTGGAGCAGGGTTTGGGGCTCAGGGGATGTTTGGAGCCACGTTTGGGGCTCAGGGGGTGTTTGGAGCCACGTTTGGGGCTCAGGGGGTGTTTGGAGCCACGTTTGGGGCTCAGGGGGTGTTTGGAACCACATTTGGGGCTCAGGGGGTGTTTGGAGCTGTGTTTGGGGCTCAGGGGGTGTTTGGAGCAGAGTTTGGGGCTCTGGGGTTGTTGTGACAGTCCGAGGTGTGACAGGATCCCTGATTTGGGGACATCCTGCTCTGGGGTTGCTGTGACAGTCTGGGGTGTGACAAGGTCCTGAATTTGGGGACACCCTGCTCTGGGATTACCATGACAGTTTGGGGTGTGACAGGGTCCCTGATTTGGGGACACCCTGCTCTGGGGTTGCTGTGACAGTTTGGGGGGTGACAGGGTCCCTGATTTGGGGACACCCTGCTCTGGGGTGACCATGGCACTGTGGGATGTCCCAAAGCCCCCAGTTTGGGGATGTTCTGCTCTGGGGTTGCTGTGACAGTGGGGGTGTCACAAAATCCCAAATTTTGGGATGTCCTGGTGATTTTGGTGGTGATGGGAGAACCTTTATGGTTATTTTGGTTTAGGATGACCCCAAATCAGGGTGTGGGGTTTGGGATGGCCCCAAATCAGGGTGTGGGGTTTGGGATGGAGCTGAATCAGAGTGTGGGGTTTGGGAAGGCCCCAAATCAGAGTGTTGGGTTTGTGATGGCCCCAAATCAGAGCACTGGGTTTGGGAAAGCCCCAAATCAGGGTGTTGGGTTTGGGATGGTCCCAAATCAGGGTGTGGGGTTTGGGATGACCCCAAATCAGAGCACTGGGTTTGGGATGGAGCTGAATCAGAGCATTTGAGACAGAGCTGGGGAATGGCCCCGAACTGGAGTGTCGGGCTGGGAATGTTTGGTTGAGTCAGTGTGGGCTCACATGTCACAGCCTGTCACAGCCCTCCTGGTGTAACCATGGCACATCACAGCCCTCCTGGTGTATCCATGACCTGTCACAGCCCTCCTGGTGTATCCATGACCTGTCACAGCCCTCCTGGTGTAGCTGTGACCCGTCACAGCCCTCCTGGTGTAACCATGACCCGTCACACCCCTCCTGGTGTAACCATGACACATCACAGCCCTCCTGGTGTAGCCGTGACCCATCACAACGAGTTCTGGGGGGGTTTTGGGGCGGGGATTTGGGGTGTTTGGTCGTTCTGGTGCCGGAGCCACCCTTTGGGTCGGTGTTGGGTCGAGCAGAGAGCTCCAGCTGCCTCCTGGAGCAGTTCCCTGGCGCGGAGCAGCTCCCTGGGAGCTCGTCCCGAGGGGGTGTTTGCCAACGGCCGGGCTCGTTCCCTTCTCCCGGCGCGCCTTTGAACTCCGGCCAGGAGCGACACGGGAACGGCGGGAGCAGACACCTGGATCCTGCCAGCCCTCCCTGGCTCCTGCCAGCCCTCCGTGGCTCCTGCCAGCCCTCCCTGGCTCCTGCCAGCCTTGCCTCAACCCTCGGGGACAGTCCCCAGCGGCCTTTCCCTGGCGTGGGTGAGGGGCTTTCCCCGGAGCCGTTGCCCTTTTCCAGCGTCTCCCTCCCGGCTGGGGTCGAGCCCTTGGCTGCCGAGGTCTCCGTAACCCTCCTCACTAATCAGGGCCCCGGCGGTGCCAGGGAAGATGTCACCTTGTTGCCTAGCAAGTAAATAATTGAACACTCGAGGCCAGGACAACGGGCCGGGGCCGGGGCCGGGCCGTGGAGCGCTCGGGAAGCTCTGGAGTCGCGTGGAAAAAACCCGACGCCTCTGACGGAGGGACGGCCAAGCTCGGGGCCCCGGCGCCCTTCCCGGAGGCCGTGGGGCTCGGCAGCTTTCCACCCGTGCCTCGGGGAAGCCCCAGACCCGGGATTTGGGGGCGGCGGCAGCAGCAGGAGGGGTTTGGTCGGGCGGTCGCTCCCGAGCGCGACGACCTTCCCGCGGCGGCCGAGGTGGGTGGTGGCGGGTCCTCCGAAGTGCTGCCGGGAGAACGGGGCGTCCCAGGGGGTTTCCTGGGCTCTGCTGACCCAAAGCCGTGGCGCTGGACGGGCCGGGGTGGGCTCGGCGGGCTCTGCTCCGGCACCCGGGGGTCGAAGGTCTCGCCGCGGGTTTGTCCGCGCGTCGCCCGCGGCTCGGAGCACCTGCCGTGCCCGTCTCGGGGTGGCTATAAATAACCCCCAAACCCAGCCCCCCCAGCTCCTGCTAACCGGGCCACCGGGTAAAAATAGGCCGGGGGCGACGGCGGGCACGGGCACGGATCCTCCCGCTGCCGGAAAAAGTGGGACACGGCCCAGAGCTGCCCGTCCGGCGGGCATTGGAGCAGCTCCTGCTGGGTTTGGAGGAGCAGCTCCTGCTGGGTCACACTGGGTTTGGAGGAGCTAGGTCACACTGGGTTTGGAGGAGCAGCTCCTGCTGGGTCACACTGGGTTTGGAGGAGCTGGGTCACACTGGGTTTGGAGGAGCAGCTCCTGTTGGGTCACACTGGGTTTGGAGGAGCAGCTCCTGTTGGGTCACACTGGGTTTGGAGGAGCAGCTCCTGTTGGGTCACACTGGGTTTGGAGGAGCAGATCCTGTTGGGTCACACTGGGTTTGGAGGGTTTGGAGGAGCAGCTGTGACTGGGTCACACTGGGTTTGGAGGAGCAGCTGTGACTGGGTCACACTGGGTTTGGAGGAGCAGCTGTGCTGGGTCACACTGGGTTTGGAGGGTTTGGAGGAGCAGCTCCTGCTGGGTCACACTGGGTTTGGAGGAGCAGCTGTGACTGGGTCACACTGGGTTTGGAGGAGCAGCTCCTGTTGGGTCTCACTGGGTTTGGGGCCAGAACAGCCCAGTTTGGGGTCGTGGTGAGCGGGTTGGGGGCACACGTGGCTGAACTGTTGGGTTCTCGGGGTGGTTTCCTTCTCTCCTGCCCTGCTCCCTCCTCCAGGCTCCACATCCCTGGAAAGCCGCAGCAAGGGGCCTAAATCTCATATTTTTTTCCTTTTCCCCCCTCAAATTGTGGGATAAAAGCTGGGAGTGGCTCTGGGAGCGGCCGGGGACGGAGGTTCCGTCACCTTCTCCCAACCCCAGGGATGAGCTCACGGGTCGGAATGAGGCCACGTGAATCCCGCTGGGAATTCTTGGGGAGGAGAGGAGGAAACTCGTGTTCTCACTGGGGCTCCCGGGCTGGTCGGGACTGTGGTGGGCACCAAAAAAAAAAGGGAAAAGGAGTTTTATTTGTGTTTGGACACCAAAAAAAATGGGGTTTAATTTGTATTTGGACACCAAAAAAAAAGGGGGTTGATTTGTATTTGGACACCAAAAAAAAAGGGGTTTGATTTATATTTGGAGACCAAAAAAAAGGGGGTTTATTTGTATTTGGAGACCAAAAAAAGGGGTTTGATTTGTATTTGGAGACCAAAAAAAAGGGGTTTTATTTGTATTTGGACACCAAAAAAAAAAGGGGGTTGATTTGTATAAACGGCAAAATCAGGACTAAAGAAAATCCCGGTCTGATCCTCGGCTCCTGAACAGGGCTGATGATAAACCCGAGGGGTTTGGGGCTGCTCTCACCCCAAATTTAACTCCCCCCGGGCCCTGGGAGGGAAGGTCTCCCGGCTGACTCGGGGCTCCTGTGGGATTTGCCGCGGGAATTGCGCGTGTCCCGTGGGATTCATCCCGGGGCGCTGGGACGCCCGGACACCGCCGGGCCGGGATCCTTCCGTCGCTCCTCCGAGGTCTGGTGGCTCTGGAGGGATCCCAGGGAAGCAGGAGTGGTTGTCCCAGTTTCCAAGGAGGTCAGGGAAGGTGACCCCGGTAATTACAGACCCGCCGGTCCCGCTTGGGTGGCCGGTGAACGACGGGGGAGGGAATTCCGGGAGCCGCTGGAAAAACGCTCTCGGAAGACGCCGCGGTGGTTGATCAAAGGGGGAAAGTCATTTCTGCTGGGTGGAAACTCCTCCGGGGTGAGGTCACTCACCCTCGGGGACGAAGGGAAGGGACGGGACGTGGGGTTTGGGGGATTTCAGCCGAGCCTTTGGCGCCGTCCCGGAGGATCCTCCCGGACAAACGTCCGGCCGAGCGCGGACACGGCGCGTCGGGCGAAGGGTTGGGGGTCAAGGACCAATTCCAACCCCTCTGCTCTTGGATTCCCGTCGGCACCGTGCGCTCCCCGGGGCTCTCCCAGTGGGATTCAGGAGCATTCCCAGGCCTTGGCACGGTGGGGGCCGAGCAGAGCCGGGTGCTCTCCGGGTGCTGCTCGGGAGGCCGGGAATGGAGCTGGGAATACCCGAGCGGAGCCGGGTGCTCTCCGGGTGCTCCAGAGACCGGGAATGGAGCTGGGAATGCCCGAGCGGAGCCGGGTGCTCTCTGGGTGCTCCAGAGGCTGGGAATGGAGCTGGGAATACCTGAGCAGAGCCGGGTGCTCTCTGGGTGCTCCAGAGGCTGGGAATGGAGCTGGGAAAACCCGAACGGATCTGGGTGCTCTCTGAGTGCTCGGGAGGCCGGGAATGGAGCTGGGAAAAACCAAGCAGATCCAGGTGCTCTCTGGGTGCTCCAGAGGCTGGGAATGGAGCTGGGAAAAGCCAAGCGGATCTGGGTGCTCTCCGGGTGCTCGGGAGGCCGGGAATGGAACTGGGAAAAACCAAGCAGATCCAGGTGCTCTCTGGGTGCTCCAGAGGCTGGGAATGAAGCTGGGAAAAGCCAAATGGATCTGGGTGCTCTCCGGGTGCTCGGGAGGCCGGGAATGGAACTGGGAATACCAGAGCAGAGCCGGGTGCTCCAGAGGCCGGGAATGGAGCTGGGAATACCCAAGCAGAGCTGGGTGCTCTCCGGGTGCTCCAGAGGCCGGGAATGGAGCTGGGAAAAGCCAAGCGGATCCGGGTGCTCTCCGGGTGCTCGGGAGGCCAGGAATGGAACTGGGAATGCCCGAGTGGAACCGGGTGCTCTCCGGGAGCTCAGGATACCAGGAATGGAACTGGGAATACCCGAGCGGAGCCGGGTGCTCTCCGGGTGCTTGGGAGGCCGGGAATGGAGCTGGGAATACCCGAGCAGAGCCGGGTGCTCTCCGGGTGCTCCAGAGGCCGGGAATGGAGCTGGGAAAGCCTGAGCAGAGCCGGGTGCTCTCCGGTAGCTCGGGATGCCGGGAATGCGAGCGGAGCTGGGAAGTGTCGGGTTCCTCGGGACGGTGCCAAGCCAAACACGCCACGCCGGCCTCTTTCCCCCTGGAAACCCTTCTCCTCCCACCTGCTCCAGCTTCGGGTCATCCCCTCGACCCCTGGTTTTGGGGACAAACAGGGGCTTTTCCCGCCCCCTCGGACCCGCCGGAGGTTTCCCGGCGGGTTTTCCGGGGGGAGCAGGACCCTGTGTAGGAATTCCTGCCTGTCCCGGGAGCTGCAGGTTGCAAACCGCAGCTGGATTGGTGTTTTTTCCCTTTTATTTTTTAGTGTTTGGGGCTTTTTGATGTTTTTTTTTTCCTTTCCCCCCCCTCGGTGACTCCCGGCTCCCCCGGGATCGCTCAGCGGGATAACCAGCTTCCCATCCCGCATTCCCGGGATTTCCCCGGCGCTTTTTTTGGCACCACCCCCCGTTCTTTTCCCTCGGGGGTGGTGCTGCTGCCCGGCTTTTCCCCCTCCAGGACCTTTGCAAGGCACCCTTTGGGGTCAGGAGCGAGTTTGGGGCATCTCCTGTGCCCTCCTGGAGACTCTTCCCCACAACCCCCCGACAGTTCCTGCTCCGGGGATTCCTCCCCTCCTCGGGTGTGTTTTCCCAGTGACCTTCCTGATCTCCTGCACATCTTCCTCTGCCTCCTGGGTCCTGCTGGGCTTGATGCTGCTGAGATGCTTCTCCTCCTCCTCCTCCTCCTCCTCCTCCTCGTCCAGGAGCAGCTCAGTCCCCCGTGGTCTCCAAACCCTCCCAACCCCCCCGGGCTGGGTTGTGGTGGCCCCAAACCACAACGGGGACCCCCCCTGGGCCGTGGCAGGAACGTCTTCCAGCTCTGTTGGCCGTGGGAGGGGTGTGGCCCTTCCTCCAGCAGCCGTCCCGGCCTCTCCTGGCTCCGCTCTCGGGCCGCAGACCCGCGGGTTGGGCCTCTTTTCTTGGAAAAGCAACGACTCGGCCGTTCCCGGGGCTGAACGTGCTCGGGGTTCGGGAGATCCAGGTTGAACATCCTCTGCTGGGGGCCCTGCGGGGGCTGGAGGGGTCGGTGTGACCCGGGAGAGCCAAAGGGGAGCGTCCAGAGCCGTGGGGTGGCTTCTGTCCGGGTGTTTGTGTCTCCTCTCCAGCCCCTGGCGAGCGGTGGGATGAGGCACCTCACCCCTGGGCTCACGGGTGTCCTCCTCCACTGGAGCTCAGCAGCGGGACAGGGAGGCTTGGAGGGGCTTTGATTGGCAGGGAGTCACCCCACGGGGCTCCTCTCTGCCATGGAGCTGTTCCAGCTCTGGGTGGGACTGATCCCTGAAACCACCATCCCTCCTGTGGGTCCCTGTCATCCCATGGAGCTCCCATGGAGCTGTTCCAGTGCCAGTGGGACAGGTCTGTCCCTCCTGTGGGTCCCCGTCATCCCTGTCTCCTGTGGGTCAGTCCCTCCCGTGGGTCTGTCCCTCCCATGGGTCTGTCCCTCCCATGGATCAGTCCCTGCCATGGGTCTCTGTCATCCCTGTCTCCCATGGGTCTGTCCCAGCTCTGTCCCTCCCATGGGTCAGTCCCTCCTGTGGGTCTGTCCCAGCTCTGTCCCTCCCGTGGGTCTGTCCCAGCTCTGTCCCTCCCATGGGTCAGTCCCTCCCGTGGGTCAGTCCCTCCCATGGGTCAGTCCCTCCCGTGGGTCCCCGCTGAGGTTCGGCTCCGTCTCGGTTCTGACCCAGCTCTTCCCCGGCCCCGGTTAGTCCTCGGTGGATTCCTCCATCCAGCTGTTTCTGTGGAATGGTGGCGAGCTCTGCCCGGCCGTAAACATCCCGGGGAGCGGAGCCAGCACCTCGGGATGTGTCATCTTTCCTACGGCTCCTCTTCCAGAGGCGGCCGGAGCGGGAGAGGCCCCGCAGGAGCCGCTTCAGGGCTGGGCTTTTTTCCCTCTTCGGTGTCAGGAGCTTCCTGACTGTCCCCAGGAGGCCTCTTGGTGTGAAAACTTGGAACTCGGGCGCTGTTTTGAGAACCCTCCCCGGCAGTGGGGGGTGATCCCTCATTTCCAGGAGCTCTGGGGCAATTCTGTGTTTCAGAACCAAACACTCTGGGAGCTTTGGGATGATTCCTTATTTCAGAGTCGGACACAGGGAGCTCTTGGGTGACTCTTTATTTCAGGGTTGGACACGGGGAGCTCTTGGGTGACTCTTTATCTTGGAACCACACCTGAGGAGCTCTTGGGTGACTCTTTATCTTGGAACCACACCTGAGGAGCTCTTGGGTGATTCCTTATTTCAGAGTTGGACACGGGGAGCTCTTGGGTGATTCTTTATTTCAGAGTCAGCCACGGGGAGCTCTTGGGTGACTCTTTATTTCAGGGTTGGACACAGGGAGCTCTTGGGTGACTCTTTATCTTGGAACCACACCTGAGGAGCTCTTGGGTGATTCCTTATTTCAGAGCCAGACCTGAGGAGTTTTTGGGTGATTCCTTATTTCAGAGTCAGACATGAGGAGCTCTTGGGTAATTCCTTATTTCAGAGTTGGACATGGGGAGCTCTTGGGTAATTCCATATTTTAGAAGCAAAACCAAGGATCTGTTGGGTGATTCCATGTTTTAGACCCAGAAACAAGGATCTCTTGGGTGATTCCTTGCTTTAGACCCAGAAACAAGGATCTGTTGGGTGATTCCATGTTTTAGACCCAGAAACAAGGGTCTCTTGGGTGATTCCTTGTTTTAGACCCAGAAACAAGGGTCTCTTGGGTGATTCCTTGTTTTAGACCCAGACTGGAGGAGCTCTTGGGTGATCCCTTATTCCAGAGCTGGACATGGAAGCGGGATGGATGCAACCATCAGGTCCTGTGGGTTTGGAGCCGGTCCCTGCTCTCTTTGGGTCGCCTCCAGCATTCCAGAGCAGCTCCAGGAGCCGGAGGGCCCAGGCAGGGCTGGTCCTGCCCGTGCCGGGATTCCTCGGCGAGCCCGCGGGTGACTGATCTGATGGGATCTGTGCCAGTAAAACCACGGAATCCTTCGGCTGGGGAGCACCGAGCCACATCCCTCAGGATGTCCTTCCCCTGCACTCTGGGGCTGGATGTTGTTCCTTCATCGGCTGAGCCTTCTTCACCCCCTCCCGGGGGTGCCACAGCCCTCCGAGCTCCCAAATCCAGCTCCTGGAAAGCCCTGACCCATCCAGCTCCTCCCAGGCTGGGCTGAAGCAGCAGCAGCTGCCAAGGGCGGCTTTTCATCCTGCTGGGATGAGCTGGAGAGCCTGGGAATTCACCTCCTGGGAGGTGTTTACCCACTCCCTGCTCCCACGTCCCCGGGACCCTTTGCCGTGGCTTTTCCTGCCGGAGCAAAGTCCGGCAGCGGGAGCAGCAGCCCCTGGGAGCTGATTGCACAAACCCAGCCATTCCCAGCCCTTGAACACACCAACTTCCAGCACCTCGTGCCCGGGGAGGGGCGAAGGGACCTGTGCTGATCCCAGAATTCGGGTGGGACACAACGGCCCCGGCTCCGGCAGCAGCCGGCGGATCCCGAGCGGGAAACGCTCCGTGCTGCCGGGAATCCAGGCCTGGGAGAGCTCCTGGCCCCTCAAGGTCTCCTGGCCCCTCAAGGTCACCTGCCCACAGGCTGGGGAGCGTCCTGGAACACGGCCCTGAGCCGGGAGGAGGAGGAGGGTCAGGAGAGCCTGGAGCACTGGAAAACCGACCCCCAGCATGGGAAAACTGACCCCCGGCGCGCCTGTTTTGGGGAGGAAAGATGGAATTGGTGTCTCCGAGGCTTCCGTGGCAGAGCCTGTCCTCAGCCAGCTCTCCCGTGTCCGGCTCTCCCTGTCCAGCTCTCCCTGTCCAGCTCTCCCTGTCCAGCTCTCCCGTGTCCGGCTCTCCCTGTCCAGCTCTCCCTGTCCAACTCTCCCTGTCCAGCTCTCCCGTGTCCATCTCTCCCTGTCCAGCTCTCCCTGTCCAGCTCTCCCATGTCCATCTCTCCCTGTCCAGCTCTCCCATGTCCAGCTCTCCCATGTCCAGCTCTCCCTGTCCAGCTCTCCCTGTCCGGCTCTCCCATGTCCGGCTCTCCCGTGTCCAGCTCTCCCTGTCCGGCTCTCCCATGTCCGGCTCTCCCTGTCCAGCTCTCCCATGTCCAGCTCTCCCATGTCCAGCTCTCCCGTGTCCAGCTCACTCCAGCACCGGGTCGGAGAAGCGATCGGCTCGTCCGGCTCCGGGAGAACCTTTGGATGCTCACGTGAGACCCTGGGAGGATCCTTTCTCCTGGGAAGTTGTTATTGTGAGCACGGAGCGATACTGGGCCCTTGGGATGGAGGAGCAGCGTCTACCCCGAGACTCTGGGGCAGGAATACCTTGGAAGAGCTGGAATCCTGCCTGGGTACCCACCCAGGCGGCTCCGGGCTGGACCTGACCCGTGCGGAGCGCCCGGGATGCTCATCCAGGTGCTTTTGGTGGACAGGGAACGTCGGGGGGCGGGTGGGCACCAAAAGTCACCACGAACACGGGCCCAGCTTGGGTTGGCTCTGCCAGCGTGGCCTCGGGGAGCTTTGGGCTGGAAGAGCCACCTTTGGGGCCGTGGGATGGATTTGGGGGTGGGCTGGGATGTGGGAAATCAGGCTCCTGCTCCCCTGCATTTCCAGCCAGGAAACCCCCCATTTCTTGGCCCTGTTGGGTGACCAGTGACCGGTTGGAGTCCGTCTCGGAGGCCTTTTCCAACCTTTAGGATTCCGCGGTTCTTCTTTTCCGACCTCAGCGATTCCATGGCTGGACATTCCCAGCGTGGGATTTCCCCTGGTGCTGGCAACGACCCCAAATCTGTGCCGTCCAATGGGTGGGTTCACCCACTCTGTTGTTGGGTTGAGTTGGGTTGGGTTGGGTTGAGTTGAGTTGGATTGGGTTGGGTTGGACTGGGTTGGGTTGCGTTGAGTTGGGTTGGACTGGGTTGAGTTGGGTTGGGTTGAGTTGGGTTGAGTTGGGTTGAGTTGGGTTGAGTTGGGTTGGACTGGGTTGAGTTGGGTTGGGTGGTAACGCACCGGCGAACACCCAACTCAGCTCCGGCACCACCGCGGCACCGGGACACGGAATTTTCCCACCATGTGGGTCCAACTGCTGGTTTTCCTGGGCGCTGCCAATTCCTCTTGTGTTTTCGAGCCGGGAAAGGCCGCCAAAATTTCTGGTTTTCCGGGTTTTTTACGGTCTGCAGGCGCCGTATCCGCCACGGGGGCCAGCGGGGGATTCTCCCTTCTGCTCCCAAATTAACACCCAAAGTCAGGGCGTGAGCTGGAGCCGGATCCAGGCTGTGATTCCAGAGCCCAGCTCCGGCCTTGCGACACCTCTCCTTGTTCAGGAGATGATGCAACAACTCAGCCCTTGCCCAACCCCGGGGCTCAAAGGGCCCCTTGGCCCGGCTGCAGGAGAAGGAAAACGCCCCTTCCTGCCTCTCCTCCCAGGTGCTTTGGACAGGCTGGAAAAAACCCGGAGCCTGGGAGAAGGTGTGGGCTCAGGGGAGGCGTTTTGGGGGAGATCGTTGGGTTTGAGGGGTTTGGGAAGCCCTTGGATCGCTCAGATTAGTGATGTCGTAAATTCCTGCCCAATTTGCTCTGTTTTTGGGGTTTAAGGCTCTTGGTTGAGCTCTCTGGTTGAGGGATCCCCTCCCTGTGGGAGCTGATGTGCGGTCTGGGTGGAAGCCACCCCCCAAAGACCTCTTGGCTTTAGACTCTTGAGTTTCTTTGGGATTTTTATCCCCAAACCACGGAGTGTCTGGGGTTGGAAGGACCCTCCAGAGGTTCCATCCTGGGCAGTGTTGGGTGTTGGTTCTGCCAACACCTCCAGGACCTTGCTCCTTGTTAACCTTCAAACCTGAGCGACTCTGGCGCCAAATAAACCCGACCCTCGGGGCAGGGCACGAGTGGTGACGTGGAGAAGCACCTCGAGGCGTGTCCTGGTGCTTTTGGGGTGGGGAGGAAGGTTTAGGGGAACTTTTTACACCTGGTTGAGCCTCTCAGACTTGGCATCAACCTCCCTGTGGTGGCCTCGACGAGTTTGGGCTCTTTGCTCCTCTGGAGACGTCGCTGTTTCTCAACCCACGACCTTTCAAACCTTCTGTGTAACAAACCACCCCAGATCCGTGGAGATCCAGCTCCACCCCGTCCAGGAGAGCTCCTGCTCTCCTTGGAACCTCTCCTGGACTCTGAAATTCCCTTTTTCCCCCCCCCCTTATCTCTGTTTTCTCCCTGTGTTTTGGCCACGGGCTCACGTGACGCTCGCTTCAAAAGTGTCTTCTTGCCCTCTCCAAGTTGTTTTAACTCTCAGGGTAGAGGAAAAACCACGAGGAGAAGCCTCAGGGCCTCCGATAGGAGGGAGTTTGACCTTGTGGGGAGGAGAGACCTTGAGCTGAGGAAGGATCCCGGCTCCTCCGGGCGCTCCCGGGGCCGGAGGAGCCGCCGCTCCTGGATTACCAAAGAGGGTAAATTGGAGCCTCCCGAGTCCGAGCCATTAAACTCCCTCATCTCCCGCCGTTTCCAAGAAACCGGGATTTGCAGGGAGGGAGATAAATCACCGCCTGTTTTCCTCGCAAAGGAGGCAGTTTCTAAAAATAGGAGTCGGAGCTGGAGCTCCGGGAGAACAAAAGAGTCCCTGGAAGGCTCCTGCCACCGCCGGCCCTGCCCGGCGAACCGGGCGCTGCCTCCTCCGGAGGCTTTGGGGGAGCGTTGGACCTCTGGGATTGCCCCGGGGCTTTGTGGGAGTGCTGGATCTCTGGGATTGCCCCGGGGCTTTGTGGGAGTGTTGGATCTCTAGGATTACACTGGGGTTTTGGGGGAGTGTTGGATCTCTGGGATCACACCAGGGCTTTGTGGGAGTGTTGGATCTCTGGGATCATGCTGGGGCTTTGTGGGAGTGTTGGATCTCTGGGATTGCCCCGGGGCTTTGTGGGAGTGCTGGATCTCTGGGATCACTCTAGGGCTTTGTGGGAGTGCTGGATCTCTGGGATCACTCTAGGGCTTTGTGGGAGTGCTGGATCTCTGGGATTTGGGAGGGCTGGATCCCTCTCCACGGAGCTCAGCCATGGCTCTGGATCCTTCTCCATGGCTCTGGATCCCTCTCCTTGGAGCTGAGCTATGGCTCTGGATCCCTCTCCATGGCTCTGGATCCCTCTCCATGGATCAGGCCCACAGGAGCCCAGCTCTGTGCCAGAACTCTCCATGGAGCAGGGCCAGCTCTCCCCCGGGAGCTCAGCCATGGCTCTGGATGCTCTCCATGGCTCTGGATCCCTCTCCATGGCTCTGGATCCCTCTCCATGGCTCTGGATCCCTGTCCATGGCTCTGGATCCGTCTCCATGGCTCTGGATCCCTCTCCATGGCTCTGGATCCCTCTCCATGGCTCAGGCCCAGGGGAGCCGGGCTCTGTTCCGGAGCTCTCCATGGAGCAGGTCCAGCTCTGCCCCGGGAGCTGATCCAGCGGCGGGCGCTGGATCTTCCCGTTAAACTACTTATTGCGGGAGCGGCTCCGCGTCCAGAGCTGCTCCCGGGATTAAACCCTCTTAAGTGTGGCTCGGAAATCCGCCCGTAATCCGGCCCGGCCGCGGGAGCGGAAGGGGTGGATGTACCGGGAGAGCCTTCGGAACCCCCCCCAAAATCCCTTTATCCCGGTTTCTGCCGGGAAAGCCCCACCTGGGCCGCGCTGACCTCGGTGCTTTCCTCTCTTCCAGATGAGCCCGATCCCGCCCTCTCCGGAGCCGTCCCGGCCGTGGCTCACAGGACGGAGCTCGGGTGAGTTCCCCGGGGATGGGGCAGCACGGGGAGTGTCCGGGGGCTCCTCTGCCCCTGGCTGACTGTGCTCCAGTTCCACAGCATCCCGAAATATCTCCCCGGCTGCGCCCGGGGGGTTGTCCCACCTCCGAGGACATCGGCGGGTCCCTCCGGAGCCGAGCGGTGGTGGCTGCTCCAATTCCTCTCGTTTGTCCCGCTTCCCAAGGAGCCATCCTGCTTCTGCCTGTCCCAAATCACTCCTTGGAGCCGTCCCAGTTCCCTTCAGAGCATCCCAGTTCCCCTCAGAGCCATCCCAGTTCCCCTCAGAGCCGTCCCAGTTCCCCTCAGAGCCATCCCAGTTCCCCTCAGAGCCATCCCAGTTCCCCTTGAAGCCATCCTGGCTTCCCTCTTGCCATCGCTGTTCCCCTTGGAGACATCCCAGCTCTCTCTGGGGCCATCCTGGTTCCTCTTGGAGCCATCCCAGTTCCCCTTAGAGCTATCCCAGTGCCCCTTGAATCCATCCCAGTTCCCCTTGAAGCCATCCTGGCTCCCTTTGGAGCCATCCCAGTTCTCCTTGGGGCCATCCCAGTTCCCCATGGAGCCATCCTGGTTCCCCATGGAGCCATCCCAGTTCTCCTTGGGGCCATCCCAGTTTCCCTCAGAGCCCTCTCAGTTCCCCATGGAGCCATCCCAGTTCCCCATGGAGCCATCCCAGTTCCCCTCAGAGCCATCCCAGTTCCCCATGGAGCCATCCCAGTTCCCCATGGAGCCATCCCAGTTCTCCTTGGGGCCATCCCAGTTCCCCTCAGAGCCATCCCAGTTCCCCATGGAGCCATCCTGGCTCCCTTTGGAGCCATCCCAGTTCTCCTTGGAGCCATCCCAGTTCTCCTTGGAGCCATCCCAGTTCCCCATGGAGCTATCCCAGTTTCTCTCAGAGCCATCCCAGTTCCCCTCAGAGCCCTCCCAGTTCCCCATGGAGCCATCCCAGTTCCCCTCAGAGCCCTCCCAGTTCCCCATGGAGCCATCCCAGTTCCCCATGGAGCCATCCCAGTTCTCCTTGGGGCCATCCCAGTTCCCCACGGAGCCATCCCAGTTCCCCATGGAGCCCTCCCGGTTCCCCCGGCGCTCCCGGGGCCGTCCCTGCCGGCAGGAACAGAAATCCTGGGAGGTGGACGCTCCATTTGGGGTGTCCCAAAGCTGCCCAGGGGTGTCCCGCTGGCTCCCAGCACCCTGGAAAAGGCAGGATTTGGGATTCCAGCCCGAGTCCCGTGCAGGGACAGGATCCTCGTCCCTCCCCGTGGCACCGGGATGGTGCCGGGCCCGGGATGACATTCCCGAGGTTTGCAGGATGAGTGGGAATCACATTTCCCTGATAACACCCCACGGGCAGTGGCCCCTCCGCCCCCCGGCCGCCCTCCCTCATCCCGAGGGAAAACAGGGACAGGTTTGGGGCCGGCAGGTCCCTCCGTGGGGCGGGAGGGTCGGTTTGCCCCCAAACTCGGCTTTTTCCGGGAACAAGCTGGAAATAAACGGGTTCAAAGGGGAGGAGGGAGGGAGCCGGCGTGAGATCCGTAGGGAGCCGGAGTGAGATCCGTAGGGAACCAGCGTGAGATCCGTAGGGAGCCGGCGTGAGATCCGTAGGGAGCCGGTGTGAGATCCGTAGGGAGCCGGAGTGAGATCCGTAGGGAGCCGGTGTGAGATCCGTAGGGAGCCGGTGTGAGATCCGTAGGGAGCCGGAGTGAGATCCGTAGGGAGCCGGTGTGAGATCCGTAGGGAGCCGGCGTTCCCGCCGTCCCCGACAAAGGCGCTTTGTTCTCCCGGCAGCACAACCTGACCCGGGAGAAGGTGTTTTGCTGGCCCTGGGGCAGCTCCTCGCACGAGGCCTCGGCTCTCCGGGCTCCTCCGGGTGTCCGGCTCCGGGATCCCGCGGGTTCCTTCCCCACGGATGGTTTGTCCGGGGGCAGGAGCCGGGAGGAGGTTCCCGTCCCGCTCTCGTGCCGTTGGAGCCGTGTGGGAGGAGAACCTGGGCACGGAGCAGAGCCACGGAGTCGTGGGGTGGTTTGGGTCGGGAAGGGCCTCAAAGATGATCCGGTTCCAGCCCAGAAGCCGGGACAGGGATTGGGATGTGGAGGAGTCTCCCTGCAGGGTTTGCCCCGACTCTGCTCAGCCCCAGAGTCATCCCCCAACCCCTGGGAAGCTGCAGGTCGGGGCTCCTGGATCTCCTGGAGCCCAGTTGAGGCACCTGGATTTGGGGATCTGGGGCCATCCAAGGCTCTGCTTCCCCCCTGAGCTTCCAACAGAAGGGCTGGAGGCTCCTGAGATCCCGTCTCATAGCTGTTGGTCCTCTTGGCATCTTGGAGAACATCCAGTGCCTCAGTTGGACCTTCCTGAGGTTCCTTCTTCCCTGAAAAAGCCTCCCGCCCGAATTTAGGACTTCCAGGAGCACCAGGCTGGGCCTGCCCGTGGATGTGCTCAGCCCCTCCAACCCCCAGCACGTTCCGGTGCCGTGGGGGTGGATCCCCCCATCCCACTGCGGGGCTCACTCCACGGATTCTCACCTTCTCCTGCTGCTCCAGGGGGTGTTCCCAGCTTCGGGAAGGGATTGGAAGTGGATGAGGAGCGACCACCTCGATCCCTTGGGTTCTCTGCACAGGAAAGGGAGACTTCCCGTTCCTGCGGAGAGGGATCGCCCGGGAATGGCCAATTCAGTCATGGAGACAAACCACCCTTTGGTCCAGGAGGCCTCTGGTTGTGCTCCATGTTTGTTTTCACGCACTTGGAAGAGCTCCTTGGCCTGATGGTGACACGAGTCACCCAGAGCTGGGTGAAAGGGGTCCCGGCATCCCGAGGAGCTGGGAGGGGAGAGGGAAGTTGGGAGGGAGTGGGTGGAGCACAGGGAAAAGACGCCTCTGGCCCACGGTGGTGATGACGTGGTGCTGGGAACCCGGTGCTCCCATCACACCCAGCAGGGAGTGCCGGGAGAACATCTCGGAGCAGGCCTGGAGTAAGAGGCAGGAACTCTTCCAGGGTGGGAAGGGGTGGCCCCGTTTCCATCCCAGCTCTTCGGGAGTCACCACAAACCCCCGCATCACGCCGGGACACCACGAGGCTCCCTCTGCTCCCGGGGCGCCGGGAACGTCGGTGCGACCCCCCCCCCGTCCCCCGGTTAACTCTCCAAACTTCCTTCCAGCCCCGCCAACGAGGAGCGTTTGGAGTTCCAGCAGGGCCTGTACAGGACGGACGCCCGGAGCGCTCTGGAGCTGCGGAACATGACGGTGTCCGGCGGCCTGTCCTGGGACGGCGACGGGAGGCAGGAAAGCACTTTAGAGAGACTCTCCGGCCCCAAGGACTCCAAGGAGGCGGCGTTTGCCGGGGAGCCCCGGGGGGAGGATCCCGAGCAGCTGGAGAGCGACTCGGAGGGGCCGGAGGGCGGGAGGGCGGCGGAGACGACGCCGGGTCCTCGCGCCGCCGAGGAGAAATATCTCAGAACCGAACCAAAGCAACTCGAAGGGCTCGGCAGGGAGCACCTGGAGAAAGGCAGGAGGGGAGTCCAGAGGGTCGACTGGATTCCCAGGCCCAGCAGGAGCCCGAGCCCTCCCTACAAAGACGTAACCAAGCCGACAGATGTAGCAGCCAACCTGCCCTTCCGGGGCCAGGCCGTGCGCGAAGTGCCTCCTCCGCTGCCCCCGCCGGTGTTCAGGAAAACGCTCAACCCCGTCCTGGGCAAATCCAAAGCCCTGGAGGGCTCCTCGTCCCACAGGAAGGGGCTGGTGGTGGACTCGGACGTGGCCGAGGTGGCCCCGCTCTCGACGGCCGAGTGGATGCTGCAGAAGCCGAGCCTCCAGCTCGGCGCCGAGCTGGCCGTGGGCAAACAGTCGTGGACGGTGAACGCCGAGGACTCGGTGGAGCGGGTGCCGCTGGTGTCCCTGGACCCCGCTCCCTGCAGCTCCTACGACGTGGAGATGAGGCCCTACGTGTGCAGCGTCCTGCTGGAGGAGCAGGGCAAGGAGGAGCTGGGCCAGGAGGAGGATCCCTCGGTCTACACCTGCATCGAGTGCAGCATCTACTTCAAGAAGAAGGAGCACCTGATGGATCACATGCTCCAGCACAACCGCGGGCCGGGCAGGGACCAAGACGGGGATGCCCTGGGGGGGCAGCGCCAGCTGTGCTGCAGCGAGTGCGGGTGGGCCTTCGGGGACCCCGCGGCGCTGGAGCAGCACAGGAGGCTCCACCAGGAGTCGCGGGAGAAGATCATCGAGGAGATCCAGAAGCTGAACGAGTTCCCGGACGAGGGCCGGGAGGCGCGGCTGCAGTGCCCTAAGTGCGTCTTCGGCACCAACTCCTCCAAGATCTTCGTGCAGCACGCCAAGATGCACGTCAAGGAGAGGAAGGACCAAGGGGCCAAGAGCTCTTCGGGGCTCTTCGGCAGCGCGGGCGGCGGGGAGAGCCGGGACGGCCCCGCGCCGCGCGGCCTCTACAAACACTTCAGGGCCAACGAGCACCCGGCCCTGCCGGCGCCGGCGCCGCCCCACGGCAGCGCCAAAGGGCTCAGCGCCTGTGTGCTCTGCGGCTTCCCGGCCCCCAACGAGCACATCCTCAAGGAGCACATGAGATACGCCCACTCCCACCTCTCCTGGGAGGCCGAGGCGTACGAGGACGACCCCAACCAGCCGGGCACCAGCAGGGACGCCTACAGCCCCGCCCGGCCCGGCCGCTTCCCGGAGGCCGAGTATTTCGGCAAAGCCGACCGGCTCTTCCCCCCCGCGCCCCGGGAAAGCGCGGCCCACTACGACCCCCCCCACGGGTTCGCCCTGGCCCAGCCCCGGCTCGACAAGAGCAACGGGGCCGCCAAAAAGGACTACCAGGCCTCGGGCTTTCACGCCAGGAAGGCGGCCCCGTTCGCCGCCCCGCACAAGAACCTGGGGCTGTCCGGCTTCCCCTCCGCCAGGGCTTATTCCCAGCTCACTCTGCAGCAGCTGAAGAAGAAAGCGGCGGCTCAGCACCTTGAAGGAGACGGCGACGGCCTCCGGAGCCACCCCGGGGGGCTGGAGGAGCTCCGGCAGAAGTGGATGCTGGGCGGCGACGGCGGGAGCGCGGAGGAGGAGATCCCCGCGGGCACGGAGGTGGATCTGGGCGAGAGCAGGGCCCCCAGAGCCGTCACCATCCCTCAGGCTGCCTTGGACCTCAAGAGGACGTTCAGGGACACCCTGAGGGCCACGGACCCGTCGGTGGCGTCGGAGGAGCAGCAGCAGCAGCTGAGGATGATGATCCCCCTGGTCCTGCTGGAGGAGGTGAACCTGCACCCCAAGGCGGCCAAGCGGCCGCGGGGGAAGGCGTTCAAGAGGAAGGCGATGCTCCTGCCCCGGGATTTCGTGACGGAGGAGCCCCTTCCCTTGGACGTGCTGCTCTTGGACGCTCCCCTGGAGGGTCCCCTGGAGCTCGACGACCTGCTGGACTCCGACGCCGGCATGTTGAAGAACGAGGAGAGGAAGTGCCCCTACTGCCCCGACCGCTTCCACAACGGCATCGGGCTGGCCAACCACGTGCGGGGCCACCTCAACAGGGTGGGCGTGAGCTACAACGTCCGGCACTTCATCTCGGCCGAGGAAGTGAAGGCCATTGAGCAAAAGTTTTCCTTCCAAAAGAAGAAGAAAAAAGGTAGTATGTATTCAATTCAGCCTGTTTCTGTTCTCTGGGGTTGCTCTCGGGGGTGTTCTCCTCCCGCCCGGGACCGGGTACGTATGGCGCGGTGCTGGGCTGAGCCGGGGGCGTTCGGTGGCCGGGGGGGTGACCGACGCCCTCCGTCCCCCCTCTTAGGGGCCTGACCCGGGGGTTCAGTGCCACCCCTGACCCTCTGTCCTTCCTCGCAGTCGCCAACTTCGACCCGAGCACCTTCAGCCTGATGCGCTGCGAGTTCTGCGGCGCCGGCTTCGACACGCGGGCGGGGCTCTCCAGCCACGCCAGGGCCCACCTGCGGGACTTCGGCATCACCAACTGGGAGCTCACCATCTCGCCCATCAACATCCTCAAGGAGCTGTTGGCCAACTCCTCGGAGCACCCGCTGCTGCAGGCGGCGCTGGGGGCCGAGCCCTCGTCGCCGGGCCGGGACAGGGACGCGCTCGGCGCCTTCGCCCCCCGCAAGAGCGTCACCCCCATGGCCCCGCTGTCCCCCTTCCCCCCGGCCTGGGGAGAGGAGCCCCTGCAGCCCTACAGAGACGGTGAGTGAACCCCAAAAGGGTTGGGTTGGGTTGTGTTGAGTTGGATTGGGTTGAGTTGGGTTGGGTTGGGTTTGGTTGAGTTGGGTTGGGTTTGGTTGGGTTGAGTTGGGTTGGGTTGGGTTGGATTGGGTTGAGTTGGGTTGTGTTGGGTTGAGTTGGCTTGCATTGGGTTGAGTTGGGTTGGATTGGGTTGAGTTGGGTTGTGTTGGGTTGAGTTGGCTTGCATTGGGTTGAGTTGGGTTGGATTGGGTTGAGTTGGGTTGGGTTGGGTTGAGTTGGGTTGGGTTGGGTTGAGTTGGGTTGGCTTGGGTTGAGTTGGCTTGGCTTGGGTTGAGTTGGGTTGGGTTGAGTTGGGTTGGGTTGGGTTGAGTTGAGTTGGGTTGGGTTGGGTTGCGTTGGCTTGGGTTGGGTTGGGGCGAGCTGGCGTCGGCCGCTGCGTCGTTGTCTCTCTGTGCCCTCTGGTGTCCGAGGTGGTTTGGGGGTGGGTGGTGGAGGCGGTGGCAGGTGGAGGAGCCCGGCAGTGCCACCACCTCCTGAGGGGTCTCATCCGTCACCGCGGCTGTTGGGGCTCTGTGCTTTGGGAAGCGTCGCGTTCGGGAACGAAGTTTCCGTCGGGAAACCCCTGAAGCTTCACCCCCTTGGGGAAGGGAGGAGGGCGTGGTCTGGGGTCCAGTCCAGCCAAGACAGGACACAACCTCTGCCTTGGGGGTCCGTGTTCCCCCCCAGGGTGTGTTGGTACCGTGGGGGGAAGCTTGAGGGGTCCTTCCCGAGTGGATTTGGGTCTGGGCTGGTCCCTCTCCCTCAGCACTGTTCAAACAGGGTCAGTCCAGAGCAGAGCCCATCCCAAGCAGCTCCCAGGGCTCAAAACCCTGAGCTTGCACCAAAACCAGTGACCTGCTGTCCTTCCAAAGGCTCAAAACTTAAACCTGCCCTCCCAAAGACTGGAAACTTAAACCCGAGCTTGCCCCAGAACCTGCAATGGGCTGTTCTCCCAAAGACTAAAAACTTAAACCTGTTCTCCCAAAAACTAAAAACCGAGCTTGCCCCAGAACCTGCAATGGGCTGTTCCCTCAAAGGCTCAAAACTTAAACCTGTCCTCCCAAAAACTAAAAACTTAAACCTGTCCTCCCAAAAACTAAAAACTTAAACCCGAGCTTGCCCCAGAACCTGCAAAGGGCTGTTTTCCCAAAGACTAAAAACTTAAACCTGTTCTCCCAAAGGCTCAAAACTTAAACCTGTTCTCCCAAAGGCTCAAAACTTAAACCTGTCCTCCCAAAGGCTCAAAACTTAAACCTGTTCTCCCAAAGGCTCAAAACTTAAACCTGTCCTCCCAAAGGCTCAAAACTTAAACCTGTCCTCCCAAAAATTAAAAACTTAAGCCCGAGCTTGCCCCAGAACCTGCAATGGGCTGGTCCCTCAAAGGCTAAAAACTTAAACCTCTCCTCCCAAAGGCTCAAAACTTAAACCTGTCTCCCAAAGGCTCAAAACTTAAACCTGTTCTCCCAAAGGCTCAAAACTTAAACCTGTCCTCCCAAAGACTGAAAACTTAAACCCGAGCTTGCCCCAGAACCTGCAAAGGGCTGTTCTCCCAAAAGCTCAAAACTTAAACCTGTCCTCCCAAAGGCTCAAAACTTGCTCTTTGCAAGAGGAGAAGCCGCCCCCCACCCCTGGGAGCCCTTGGAGCAGCTCCTCGCTGGGTTCTGCTCGGCCCGGTCCCGTCTCAGACCCATCCCTGCAGCCGTGACTGGAATGTCAGGGAGCTGCTAATCCCGGCTCTCCCGTGTGCTGGGACAGCCTGGAACGAGTCCTGAGCGTAGTGAGGGCGAATTAAACCCTGAACAAACCCAAACCCCTCATTTTTAGCACATCAGCCCTTGGCAGAGGAGCGGGTGGGGATGTCGATGCCAACGAGAGGGTTTTGGAGGCTCCGCTTCGTTCCAGCTGCCAGGGGCTGGATGTTCCCGCTGGTTCAGGTCTCCCAGTGCCCAAAATCCCCTGGCACGAGCCGGTGTCGATGGTGCTGCTGCTCTGCAGGGCTCGGGGGGGGGAAGGATCTCCGTGTTCCGTGAGAGCCGTCGGAGCAGAGGTTGGGTCAGACGCAGATCCCGCATCAAACGGGAGCTTTTAGGGGAAAATAAGTGGGTCATGTCTTGAAATAGGATCTCACCCGAGGTTTTCTCGGCGTGTGACGCTGGCCCGGGGTCGGGGACGTCTCCTCCTCCTGCTGTTCCCGGCTCCAGTGGCCTGGAAGTGCTGCTGGAGGAACCGGGTCGGGAATTGTGCCCGGGGGTCAAAGGAGTTGAGTTGGGGCTGGTTTGGGGGTAATTCAGAGCTTTGGGGTTAATTCAGAGCTTTGGGGTTAATTCAGAGCTTTGGTTCTACCCAGAGGAGGTGAGGAGGGACCTGTGGGTGAGCAGAGGAGCTCAAACCCCCCTTAGGCCGCGCTCCCGAGCCTGAATTCCGTGCTCCCTGTTCCCTCAGGAGTTGTGTTCCCTCACGGGAGTCTCGGGGGGACGATTCCAAGAAAAAGGGCAAATTTGGAAAGCTCAGAACCCCCCCAGCCCACTGACCTGGGCTGTGACCCAAGCACTGGGATCCCTCTGTGTGGAAATCCCAGGCTGGAGTGTCTCAGCTCCACTCCAAGCTCTTGGAGACTCCCCACGAATCCAAACCCTCCTCGTTTTCCTTCCAACCCCGACGGGATTTGCCGGGTCTGTCGCAACCAGGCCCCGAGGATTGGCAGTATTTGCTTAACTGGGGCTGTGGGGAGGAGCTGAGCAAACAGGGAAAGGGCTTTGGAGGCGGGAATGCCGAGCTGGGAGCCGGGATTTTGGGGGCCAGCTGTGCCCAGGGCTGATCAAATCCCTGGGGGGGGGACTGGGAGAACTCAAATCCCTGATTTTGGGGGCCAGCTGTGCCCAGGGCTGATCAAATCCCTGGGGGGGGACTGGGAGAACTCAAATCCCTGATTTTGGGGGCCAGCTGTGCCCAGGGCTGATCAAATCCCTGGGGGGGGGACTGGGAGAACTCAAATCCCTGATTTTGGAGGCCAGCTGTGCCCAGGGCTGATCAAATCCCTGGGGGGGGGACTGGGAGAACTCAAATCCCTGATTTTGGGGGCCAGCTGTGCCCAGGGCTGATCAAATCCCTGGGGGGGGGACTGGGAGAACTCAAATCCCTGATTTTGGAGGCCAGCTGTGCCCAGGGCTGATCAAATCCCTGGGGGGACTGGGAGAACTCAAATCCCTGATTTTGGGGGCCAGCTGTGCCCAGGGCTGATCAAATCCCTGGGGGGGACTGGGACAACCCCTGGGAGCTGCTCGGGGTCTGCAGGGATGGAACCTCAGCCGCCGGTCCTGGGGGAGAGGGAGCAGCTCCCGGGAGCACCTGCTTGGATTAACGGCCTGGGAATTAGCCTAATTCCCGAGTTTATGGAGGGATTTTAGCACCACTAATGGGATAAAGGCTGTTAGAAGGTTATAAGGGCAGGAGGATCTCCTGGAGCATCAGTGACTCTGCACCAGACCTGGTGTCATCTCCACCAGTGGCTCTGTGCTGTGATGGCCCGGGGACAACGTGTTTGATGCCAATTCCCGGATTTATGGAGGGATTTCAGCACCATTAATGGGATAAAGACCATTAGCAGGTTACAGAGGCAGGAGGATCTCCTGGAGCATCAGTGGCTCTACTCTGGACCCGGTGGTGGCTGCAGAGGGGTCTCTGTACCCCAGGGGCCGATGTGTTTTGTGCCAATTCCCAAATTTTTCCAGGGATTTGAGCACCATCAGTGAGATAAAGGCCATCAGCAGGTTAGAAAGGCAGGAGGGTCTCTCCTGGAGCATTGCTGGCTCTGCTCTGGTGGCTCTGGAGGTGTCTCAGATGTCCCAGATGTGTCTGGAGCTGTCCCAGCTGTGGATGGAGGTGTCTCAGATGTCCCAGCTGTGTCTGGAGGTGTCCCAGATGTCCCAGCTGTGTCTGGAGGTGTCCCAGCTGTGTCTGGAGGTGTCCCAGATGTCCCAGCTGTGTCTGGAGGTGTCCCAGCTGTGTCTGGAGGTGTCCCAGATGTCCCAGCTGTGTCTGGAGGTGTCCCAGCAGTGTCTGGAGCTGTCCCAGCAGTGTCTGGAGGTGTCCCAGCTGTGGATGGAGCTGTCCCAGCTGTGTCTGGAGGTGTCCCAGCTGTGGATGGAGCTGTCCCAGCTGTGTCTGGAGGTGTCCCAGATGTCCCAGCTGTGGATGGAGGTGTCTCAGATGTCCCAGCTGTGTCTGGAGGTGTCCCAGCAGTGTCTGGAGCTGTCCCAGCTGTGTCTGGAGGTGTCCCAGCTGTGGATGGAGCTGTCCCAGCTGTGTCTGGAGGTGTCCCAGCTGTGGATGGAGCTGTCCCAGCTGTGTCTGAAGCTGTCCCAGCTGTGTCTGGAGCTGTCCCAGATGTGTCTGGAGCTGTCCCAGCCATGGACAGTGTCGATGTCGCAGCTCAACACCTGCAGCAGAGCCACTCCCTCCCTCCTTCCTCTGCCCTTCCCAAGGTTTAGACCCCCAGGAGGTCCCTGCAGGGCACCTCTGGAGCTGCTCAGAGCTCCACACATCAGCAGAGCCTTCCCCAGAGCCCTGGGCCTGGCAGGGGCAGGGAGAACCAACCCCCTTTCTGAGGGATTTTGGGCCGTTTCTGGCGGTTTGTGGTTTGGCAGCAGGAGGAGGTGGGGGGGGAGGACTCGGCTCGGGGAGCTGGGATGAGCTCTGGGGCTCAGCACCAGCTGGGATGAGCTGTGGGGCTCAGCTGGGGCTCAGAACCCCACAGCACCACCTGGGGTCAGTCCTTCAGGAACTGCTCCAGGTCCATATTCCATGGGGAAATTCCCTCAGGAACTGCTCCAGGTCCTTTTCCATGGGGTCAGTCCCTCAGGAACTGCTCCAGGTCCATATTCCATGGGGTCAGTCCCTCAGGAACTGCTCCAGGTCCTTTTCCATGGGGTCAGTCCCTCAGGAACTGCTCCAGGTCCATATTCCATGGGGTCAGTCCCTCAGGAACTGCTCCAGGTCCATATTCCATGGGGTCAGTCCCTCAGGAACTGCTCCAGGTCCATATTCCATGGGGTCAGTCCTTCAGGAACTGTTCCAGGTCCTTTTCCATGGGGTCAGTCCCTCAGGAACTGTTCCAGGTCCTTTTCCATGGGGTCAGTCCCTCAGGAACTGCTCCAAGTCCATATTCCATGGGGTCAGTCCTTCAGGAACTGCTCCAGGTCCATATTCCATGGGGTCAGTCCCTCAGGAACTGCTCCAGGTCCATATTCCATGGGGTCAGTCCTTCAGGAACTGCTCCAGGTCCATATTCCATGGGGTCAGTCCCTCAGGAACTGCTCCAGGTCCATATTCCATGGGGTCAGTCCTTCGGGAACTGCCCCCACATGGATCCCTTCCCCTCAGAAAGCCCCCGGGCTCTTTGATGTTTTTGACACCTTAAACCCACGACTCTTCATTTTACCCCTAAAAGGCAGATCCAGCAGGTCTCTGCCCCCCAGGCATCCCCATTTCCCGGCTTTGGTGGCGATTCCAGCCCCTCAATCCACGGCAATTCCCTCCCCGATGTTCCCAAACCCTCCCCAAAGCTCCTCGCTCTCGTCCCGGCCGGAGGATTCCTCGGCTCCTTCCCAATCCCGGGGCTGCAACATTCCCCCTGGCTTGGCTGGGAACGGCTTAAAAACCCTGGAGACCCTTTTTTTCCCGCCCGCTCCGTGACATCCCAGCGCCCGGAGCTGCTCCCGGAGGCTTCCCCGGGGAGTTCCCGCTGCTCCGCGGAGCTTTTCCCGGCGTGTCCCGGAGCTTTTCCCGGAGCGTGTCCCGGAGCCTTTCCCGGCGTGTCCCGGAGATTTTCCCGAAGCGTGTCCCGGGGCCTTTCCCGGAGCGTGTCCCGGGGCCTTTCCCGGCGTGTCCCGGAGCCTTTCCCGGCGTGTCCCGGGGCCTTTCCCGGAGCGTGTCCCGGAGCCTTTCCCGGAGCGTGTCCCGGAGCCTTTCCCGGAGCGTGTCCCGGAGCCTTTCCCGGCGTGTCCCGGGGCCTTTCTCGGCGTGTCCCGGAGCTTTTCCCGGAGCCTTTCCCGGAGTGTCCCGGGGCCTTTCCCGGAGCGTGTCCCGGAGCCTTTCCCGGAGCGTGTCCCGGAGCCTTTCCCGGCGTGTCCCGGGGCCTTTCCCGGAGCGTGTCCCGGAGCCTTTCCCGGCGTGTCCCGGGGCCTTTCCCGGAGCTTTTCCCGGAGCCTTTCCCGGAGTGTCCCGGAGCCTTTCCCGGCGTGTCCCGGAGCCTTTCCCGGCGTGTCCCGGAGCCTTTCCCGGAGCGTGTCCCGGAGCCTTTCCCGGCGAGTCCCGGAGCCTTTCCCGGCATGTCCCGGGGCCTTTCCCGGCGTGTCCCGGAGCCTTTCCCGGAGCGTGTCCCGGAGCCTTTCCCGGCGTGTCCCGGGGCCTTTCCCGGCGTGTCCCGGAGCCTTTCCCGGAGCGTGTCCCGGAGCCTTTCCCGGCGTGTCCCGGGGCCTTTCCCAGAGCGTGTCCCGGAGCCTTTCCCGGCGTGTCCCGGAGCCTTTCCCAGAGCGTGTCCCGGAGCCTTTCCCAGAGCGTGTCCCGGAGCCTTTCCCGGCGTGTCCCGGGGCCTTTCCCGGCGTGTCCCGGAGCCTTTCCCGGCGTGTCCCGGAGCCTTTCCCAGAGCGTGTCCCGGAGCCTTTCCCGGAGCGTGTCCCGGAGCCTTTCCCGGCGTGTCCCGGAGCCTTTCCCGGAGCGTGTCCCGGAGCCTTTCCCGGCGTGTCCCGGAGATTTTCCCGAAGCGTGTCCCGGGGCCTTTCCCGGAGCGTGTCCCGGAGCCTTTCCCGGAGCGTGTCCCGGGGCCTTTCCCGGAGCGTGTCCCGGGGCCTTTCCCGGCGTGTCCCGGAGCCTTTCCCAGAGCGTGTCCCGGAGCCTTTCCCGGCGTGTCCCGGAGCCTTTCCCGGAGCGTGTCCCGGAGCCTTTCCCGGAGCGTGTCCCGGGGCCTTTCCCGGAGCGTGTCCCGGAGCCTTTCCCGGAGCGTGTCCCGGAGCCTTTCCCAGAGCGTGTCCCGGAGCCTTTCCCGGCGTGTCCCGGAGCCTTTCCCGGCGCGTGTCCCGGAGCCTTTCCCGGAGCGTGTCCCGGAGCCTTTCCCGGCGTGTCCCGGGGCCTTTCCCGGCGTGTCCCGGAGCCTTTCCCGGCGTGTCCCGGAGCTTTTCCCAGAGCGTGTCCCGGAGCCTTTCCCGGCGTGTCCCGGGGCCTTTCTCGGCGTGTCCCGGAGCTTTTCCCGGAGCCTTTCCCGGCGTGTCCCGGAGCTTTTCCCGGAGCGTGTCCCGGAGCTTTTCCCGGAGCGTGTCCCGGAGCCTTTCCCAGCGTGTCCCGGGGCCTTTCCCGGCGTGTCCCGGCGCTGCCGCCGCCCCCTCCCGCCCGGCCCCGGCTCCTGGGAGAGGCTGTTTTTGTGTCTCCTGGCTCGGGATCCCTTGGCAGCACCTCCGGGAGCACGCGGTGCCTTTGGCAGGCGCCGGGAAGGTTGTTGGGCAATCGCGTCCTCTCGGCAGCAGCTCCCGACTCCTCTGGCACCGGAGCTGCTTTCCCTTTCCCAGGCCGGGCAGCGGCGCGTCCCCCCCGCCCTCCTTCTCCCCTTGTTTTCCCTGGATTTAACTCCTTGTGATCAGCTCCCGACTCCTCCGGCGCTGGCACCGGAGCTGCTTTCCCAGGCCGGGCACCGGCGCGTCCTCCGCCCTCCTTCTCCTCTTGTTTTCCCTGGATTTAACCGGGAGGTTTTCCGGGCTGGATTCCTCCTCCCGACCCTCCTTCTCCCCTTGTTTTCCCCGGATTTAACCGGGAGGTTTTCCGGGCTGGATTCCTCCTCCCGACCCTCCTTCTCCCTTGTTTTCCCTGGATTTAACCGGGAGGTTTTCCGGGCTGGATTCCTCCTCCCGACCCTCCTTCTCCCCTTGTTTTCCCTGGATTTAACTCCTCTGTATCCCGAACCGGAGGTTTTCTGGGCTGGATTCCTCCTCCCGACCCTCCTTCTCCCCTTGTTTTCCCTGGATTTAACTCCTCTGTATCCCGAACCGGAGGTTTTCTGGGCTGGATTCCTCCTCCCGACCCTCCTTCTCCCCTTGTTTTCCCTGGATTTAACTCCTCTCTATCCCGAACCGGGAGGTTTTCCGGGATTCCTGGGTTCCTCCTCCCGACCCACTCCGGTGCCGCCCCGGGGATGTTCCCACCACATCCAGGAACAGGATGGAGGATCCTTTTCCTTTTGGGGCACGTCGGGAGGGAGCTGGAGGTGGATTTGGAGGAAGAGGAGGAAGAGGAGGGGGTCGGTTGGATGGCAGGAGCTCAGGGAATGATTCTCCAGCTCCTCCACCTGGAGATTCCCGGCTTTGAGCCCCCGGTGAGGATTCCAAGGTGGGGTTATCCCTGATTCCAAGGGAGGGTTATCCCTGATTCCAAAGGGGGTTATCCCTGATTCCAAGGGGGGGTTATCCCTGATTCCAAGGGGGGTTATCCCTGATTCCAAGGTGAGGTTATCCCTGATTCCAAGGGGGGGTTATCCCTGATTCCAAGGGGGGGTTATCCCTGATTCCAAGGTGGGATTATCCCTGATTCCAAGGGGAGTTATCCCTGATTCCAAGGGGGGGTTATCCCTGATTCCAAGGGGGGGTTATCCCTGATTCCAAGGTGGGATTATCCCTGATTCCAAGGGGGGTTATCCCTGATTCCAAGGGGGGGTTATCCCTGATTCCAAGGGAGGGTTATCCCTGATTCCAAGGGAGGGTTATCCCTGATTCCAAGGGGGGGTTATCCCTGATTCCAAGGGGGGTTATCCCTGCCAAGATCCAGGTCCTGCCCCGGCTAAAGAGGGTCTTCTCCCGCTCTAGAGGAGGGAAAAAACATTCCTGGGATCTCCTGGGTTGGAGGAGACCCACGAGGATCATCCAGCTCAGCTCCTGACTCCACACGGGGGCTTTAAAGGGAATGGAGGGGCTTTGAGGGGTTCCAGGGGCTTTGAGGAATTCCAGGGGGTTTGAGGGAATGGAGGGGCTTTGAGGGAATGGAGGGGCTTTGAGGAATTCCAGGGGCTTTGAGGAATTCCAGGAGGTTTGAGGGATTCCAGGGGGTTTGAGGGAATGGAGGGGCTTTGAGGAATTCCAGGGGTTTTGAGGGATTCCAGGGGGTTTGAGGGAATGGAGGGGCTTTGAGGAATTCCAGGGGGTTTGAGGAATTCCAGGGGGTTTGAGGAATTCCAGGGGGTTTGAGGGAATCGAGGCACTGATGGGATTGAGGGGCTCTGCGTGGAACTGAGGGACTTTTAGGGAATTGAGGGGCTTGGAGGGAATCAGGTTTTGAAGGAATCAAGGGGGGTTTTGAGGAATTCAAGGGTTTCTGAGGGAATGGAGGGGCTTTGAGGAATTCCAGGGGCTCTGAGGGATTCCAGGGGGTTTGAGGGAATGGAGGGGCTTTGAGGGAATGGAGGGGCTTTGAGGGATTCCAGGGGGTTTGAGGGAATGGAGGGGCTTTGAGGGAATGGAGGGGCTTTGAGGAATTCCAGGGGCTCTGAGGAATTCCAGGGGGTTTGAGGGAATGGAGGGGTTTTGAGGAATTCCAGGGATTCTGAGGAATTCCAGGGGGTTTGAGGAATTCCAGGGGCTCTGAGGGATTCCAGGGGGTTTGAGGGAATGGAGGGGCTCTGAGGAATTCCAGGGATTCTGAGGAATTCCAGGGGGTTTGAGGAATTCCAGGGGCTCTGAGGGATTCCAGGGGGTTTGAGGGAATGGAGGGGCTGAGGGATTCCAGGGGCTTTGAGGAATTCCAGGGGGTTTGAGGGAATGGAGGGGCTTTGAGGGAATGGAGGGGCTCTGAGGGATTCCAGGGAGTTTGAGGGAATGGAGGGGCTCTGAGGGATTTGAGGGGCTTTCCAGGACTCTCGGGGTTTTTTAAGGAATGGAGGGGCTCTGAAGGAGTCAAGGTGTTTTGAGGGATCCAGGGGCCCTCAGGAATTTTTGGCACAGTATCCCAGTATCCCTGTGAGTCCGGAGGGGGCTGCAGCTCCCACCTCCCTCTCCAGGGTCGATGTTCCCATTCCCGGGTCCCTCTCCCTTCCTGTCCCATTTCCCTGCCCCTCTCCCGCTGCCTGACCTGCTTCCCAACGTCTTTGATCCCTTCCTGGAGTTCCAGGTGACTCCAAAGCTCCGGTTGCTCCCCTTCCCTCCTTCCCTGCCCCTGGAAAACGCGGCCGTTGCCCTCGGGGTCGCCTTTGCTCCCGGTCTCTCCGAGCATTCCCGGGGTCCCCACGGTGGGATTTGTCTTGGATTCCGGCTCCGTTTCCACGTGGCTGATCCACGGCCCCGGGAAACAGCGGGAAATCTCCCCGCTGGCTCTCCCAGCCCAGGGGTTGGGAGGGAGAATCCCTGGAATAACCCATTCCAGGCTTGGCAACCGGGGAGGGAAATCATCCCTTTCCCCTTCTGAGATGTTTCTGGGAGCCCCCGTGGGACGTTTCGGGGGGGAAAACGTGGATTTGGGATGTTTGGGATGAGCCAGGGCTGCTGCAGCCGCGCGGGGTCGAACGGGGCCGCTCCCCATCCCGGCGGGAACGGCGGCTCTTCCCGGCGCTCCTCGGGATCCCTCGGGAATTCCCGGGGCCGGGGTCGGTGTTTCTCCAGCTCCTCCTCTCCCTCGGGATCCCTCGGGAATTCCCGGGGCCGGGGTCGGTGTTTCTCCAGCTCCTCCTCTCCCTCGGGATCCCTCGGGAATTCCCGGGGCCGGGGTCGGTGTTTCTCCAGCTCCCGCAGCCGAGGAGAGGTTGGATGTGGCGGGAGGGAGGGAAAAGAGGAGCTTCGGGCGCCGCTGGGGCAGAGCCAGGGCCGGGAAGAGCCGAGCTGGGAGGGATTTGCCGGGGATTTGCCGGCTCCCTTGGCAGGAATGTCGGAGCTCTGGATGCCAAGGAAGCGCAGCTGCTTCCACCCTCAGCCCGGGCAGCCAACAACCCGGCATTCCCGGGGCGTCCCACACCCCTCAGGGCCTCCGTGGATCTTCGAGGAATTTTTTGGGGAAGTGGCAGCGGCTGCTCCGCGGATCTTCCCGTGAATCCGGGGAAAAGCCCCGGGGTGTCCCCCCGGAGCTGATTCCCGGGATTGCTGGCGTTGCCCGGGGGGTTTTCCCTCCCCTCCTCTGCCTGTGATCCGTCGGGAATTGGGCTGAGGAGTCGGGAATCTCGGATGGATTGGGATGTCACCTCAACACCCCAAATCCTTGGGATGAGACCCCCCCCCCCCCGTGGGATCCTCTGGAACCTCCTGCAGGCTTTCAAACTCCCTAAAAACCTCGGGATTGGGCCCATGGGGGCTCTGGAATCTCCCAGGAGCCAGAGGGGGATGGAGGGAGCATCTCCCACCCTTTTTAAGCTGTTTTGGGACGGAAAAGCAGGAATTGGACCCTCCAATTCCTTCCAATTCCACCTTCCTGGTTCGGACAGAGCTCTCTTGGAATGTTGGAATGTTGGTGCCTCTCCCTGGCTGGGTTTTCTCGAGGCTTTCCCATCCCATGAGGGGTTTCCCGGTGGAATTCCGGGCCGGATTGTCCGGATTTCATGAGGATTTTCCAACCCCCTGAGCCCCAAAACTGTCAGGAAACAGTTGTGGGTTGGGAACATTTTGGGATCCGGCTCCTTCTTCCCAGGGAGGAGGGTGGGGATGAGCAGAGCCCATCCCAGGGAATCTTCCATCCCCTCCATCTTCCATGTTTTTGCTTTGGGCTCCGTAAATAACTTGGATTTTCCAGAAATCCCTTTGGGTCCTCACCTCAATGTGCCGGGAAGGGACAATTCCAACAGGGATCAGCCAGCCCTGATCCCACCGAGCTTCCAGGGCTGTGCTTGTTCTGGGGAATTTGTGATCCAGGTGGATTTTGGGTCCCAATCCAGGTGGATTTTGGGTCCCAATGCAGGTGGATTTAATATCCAATCCAGGTGGCTTTTATATCCAATCCAGGTGGATTTTGTGTTCCAATCCAGTGGATTTCATATCCAATCCAGGTGGATTTTGGGTCCAAATGCAGGTGGATTTTATATCCCAATCCAGGTGGATTTTGAGTCCCAATCCAGGTGGATTTTATATCCAATCCAGGTGGATTTTGCATCCTAATCCAGGTGGATTTTGGGTCCCAATCCAATGGATTTTATATCCCAATCCAGGTGGATTTTGTGTTCCAATCCAGTGGATTTTATATCCAATCCAGGTGGATTTTGGCTCCCAATCCAATGGATTTTATATCCCAGTCCGGGTGGATTTTGGCTCCCAATCCAATGGATTTTGGCTTCCTGCTGTTTTTCCCCTCCATTCCCTCCTTTCCCACCTCCCTTTCCCGAAGGACTCGTTGCTCCCAACCTGCTCCCGTTTCCTTTCGCTCTTCCCAAAACCCTCCGGGATTTTGGGGCAGTTCTTGCCACAATCCCGGAATTCTGAGGGGGTTTATGGATCCGTTCAGGAGCAGGGATTCTGGGGGGGACGACATTCCCACCCTTGGAATGGGTTTTTTTGGGAGCACTTTGTGCCGTCGGCTCCGTCCCTTCGGTTCTTGTGGCAGCGCCTGGGGAGGGGCTGAGGGTCCCAAATCCCTCCTGGATGGGGAATTCCCGCTCTTTGGCTTTTTGTTGGAATGGCTGGACAGGAGACCCCCTCCCTGGGACAGCTGGGGGGGGAGGTGGCTTTGGGGGGGGTTTCCAGCATTGGGGGGGTCCCGGTCTCGGGAATGGGGGTGGGATGGGGAGAGGCTCCCCCATCCCCATTTATCCCCCCATCCCCATTCCCATTCCCATCCCCATTTCCCTCTCATTCCCATCCCTATTTCCCTCCCATTCCCATCCCTTCTGCTCCCCATCCCCTGTCCCCCATCCCCATTTCCCCCCATTCCCATCCCCTCTCCTCCATTCCCATTCCCCTCCATCCCCATCCCATTCCCATCCCATCCCATTCCCATTCCCATCCCATCCCATTCCCATCCCATTCCCATTCTCATCCCCATTCCCATTCCCATCCCATTCCCATTCCCATCCCCATTCCCATTCCCATCCCATTCCCATTCCCATTCCCATCCCATCCCATCCCATTCCCATTCCCATCCCATCCCATTCCCATCCCATCCCATTCCCATTCCCATTCCCATCCCCATCCCATTCCCATCCCATTCCCATTCCCATCCCATTCCCATCCCCATTCCCATTCCCATCCCATTCCCATCCCCATTCCCATTCCCATCCCATTCCCATTCCCATCCCATTCCCATTCCCATTCCCATCCCATTCCCATCCCATTCCCATCCCCATCCCATTCCCATTCCCATTCCCATTCCCATTCCCATCCCATCCCATCCCATCCCATCCCATCCCATCCCATCCCATTCCCATCCCATCCCATCCCATTCCCATCCCATCCCATCCCATCCCATCCCATCCCATCCCATCCCATCCCATCCCATCCCATCCCATCCCATTCCCATCCCATCCCATCCCATCCCATCCCCATTCCCATCCCATCCCATTCCCATCCCATCCCATCCCATCCCATCCCCATTCCCATCCCATCCCATTCCCATTCCCATCCCATTCCCATCCCCGTCCCCTCAGCCCCGATCGCTCGCTCGGCGCTCGTCCCCCGTCCCTGCCGCTCCGCTCCGCGTGTCGGCGCTCGGCGCGCCGGCCTGGCGGGCTCCCCGCGTGCGCGGTGCCCAAGATGGCGGCCTCCACCTCGGGCTCGGCCGCCGCCTCCCCGCCGCCCAAAGTCACCAAAGCGGCGGCGGCGCCGCGGCCCCCGCGACCGCGACCGCGGCGGGGACGGCGACCCCGAGCCCCCGGCCGCGCCCGAGCCGGGTGAGCGCCCCTTTCCCCCCCCCGCCGGCCCCGCCCCGCCGCGCCCGGGCCCACCCGCGCCGCCCCCCCCCCCTCCCCCTCACACAGCCCCCGGTGCGGCGGGGCCGGGCCGGCGCCGGGAGGGCCCGGCGGGGGCGGCGGGAGCGCCGGGGGGGCCCGCGGGGGCTGCGGCCGACGAGACGCCGCCCCTCCTTTGTCCGGGACCCGGCCCCGCTTTGTCCCCGGCGGGACCCCCGGGGGGCGGCCCCCGGGACGGGCCCGGGCCCGGGGCCCGCGGGGAGCGCCCGGTCCGTCCAGCTCGGGCCCCGCGGGGCTGCGGGGGGTGCGGGGCCTCTCTTCTCGCCCCCCCGGGGGTGCCCGGTCCCTTCTCCCGCCCCCCCCGGGGGATGCGGGGGGTGCCCGGTCCGTCTGTCCCGGACCATGCGGGGGATGCCCCGACCCTCCATCCCGGGCCCTCCATCCCGGGCCCTCCATCCCGGATCCTCCATCCTGGATCCTCCATCCCGGATCCTCCATCCTGGATCCTCCATCCCGGATCCTCCATCCTGGATCCTCCATCCCGGATCCTCCATCCAGGGCCCCCCGGGAATGCGGGAAATGCCCGGACCCTCCATCCCGGTCCCTCCATCCCGGCCCTGGTCCCCGCGGGAATGCAGGAAATGCCCGATTCCTCCATCCCAATCCCTCCATCCCTTCTCTCCATCCCGGTCCCCCCGGGGAACGTGGGAGACGCCCGGTCCCTCCATCCCGGACCTTCCATCCTTGTCCCTCCATCCCGGTCCCCCCCCGGGGGGTGCCTGGTCCTTCCATCCCGGTCACTCCGGGACATTCCCTGTCCCTCCATCCCGATCCCCCGGGAGTTCCCACCCCTCCTCCCACCCCCCGGGGTTGGGAAGTGGCGCCCGAGGAGCCCCGGGGTGTCCCCAGCCTTGTCCTCGGCCACCCCCTGCTGGGACCTGCCACTGTCCCTGTCCTGTCCCCTGCAAGGACCTGCCACCCTTCCCTGTCCCCTCCCCACAGGGATCTGTCACCTGCAAGGACCTGCCACCTTTCCCATCCTCCCACAGGGACTTGCCACCATCCCTGTGCCCTCCCCTGAGGGACCTGCCACCTCTCCTGTCCTCACCCCTGCTGGGGTCTGCCACCATCCCTGTCCCTTCCCCTTTAGGGACCTGCCACCTCTCCTGTCCTCACCCCTGCTGGGATCTGCCACCTTCCCTGTCCCTTCCCCTTTAGGGACTGCCACCTCTCCTGGGATCTGCCACCTTCCCTGTGCCTTCCCCTTTAAGGACCTGCCACCTCTCCTGTCCTCACCCCTGCTGGGATCTGCCACCATCCCTGTCCCCTCCCCTGAGGGACCTGCCACCGCCTTTGTCCCCTCCCCTTTAGGGACCTGCCACCCTCGCTGTCCCCTCCCCTTTAGGGACTTGCACTGTCCCTGTCCTGTCCCCTGCTGGGAAATGCCACCTTTCCCTGTCCCCTTCTTTTAAGGACCTGTCCCCTCACCCACGGGGACCTGTCCCCACCCCTGTCCCCACCTCTGAGGGACCTCCCACCATCCCTGTCCCCTCCTCCACCTTTAGGGACCTGTCCCCTCCCCTTAAGGACCTGCCACCACCCCTGTCCTACCCCTCTTAGGGACCTGCCACCACCCTGTCCTGGGCTGCCACCTCTGTCCCCTCCCCTTAAGGACTTGTCACCACCTCTGTCCTCTCAGGGACCTGCCACCACCCCTGTCCTACCCCTGCTGGGACCTGCCACTGTCCCTGTCCTGTCCCCTGCTGGGAGATACCACCTTTCCCTGTCCCCTCCTCCACCTTTAGGGACCTGTCCCCTCTCCTTAAGGACCTGCCACCATCCCTGTCCCCTCTTCTTAAGGACCTGCCACCATCCCTGTCCCCTCCTCTTAGGGACCTGTCCCCTTCCCCATCCCTTGGGAAGCTGCCACCATCCCTGTCCCCTCCCCTTATGGACCTGTCACCATCCCTGTCCCCTCTTCTTAAGGACCTGTCACCATCCCTGTCCCCTTTCCCTGTCCCCATCCCTTGGGAAGCTGCCACCATCCCTGTCCCCTCTCCTTAAGGGACCTGCCACCATCAGTGTCACCTCCCTGCAGGGACCTGCCCCCATCAGTGTCACCCTGTCACCCTCCCTTCCCTCCCTCCCTCCCTCCATCCCACCTGCCCCTGTCCCTCCCAGTGACATCCCAGTGGGATGGGTATCCCCTGTCACCAGGGGAGGGTTTATCCCCCTTGGAACATCCCAAATTCCCCCCATATCCCGTTCCCCTCCATCCCTCCCAGTGACATCCCAGTGGGATGGGTGTCCCCTGTCCCTGGGGGGTGTCCCCTGTCTCTGGAAGAGGGTTTCTGTCCCTTGGAACATCCCAAATTCCTGCTGGAGCAGCTCCAACCTCAATCCTTCCCATATCCCATTCCCCTCCATCCCTCCATCCCACCTGCCCCTGTCTCTCCCAGTGACATCCCAGTGGGATGGGTGTCCCCTGTCCCTGGGGGGTGTCCCCTGTCCCTGGGGGAGAGGCTTTATCCCCCTGGGAACATCCCAAATTCCCCCTGGAGCAACTCCAACCCCAATCCTCCCCATATCCCATTCCCCTCCATCCCTCCTTTCTTCCCTCCATCCCTCCTGTCCCAGTCCCCTCAGTGACATCCCAGTGGGATGGGTGTCCCCTGTCCCTGGGGGGTGTCCCCTGTCCCTGGGGGAGGGTTTCTGTCCCTTGGAATATCCCAAATTCCCTCTCTGTCCCTGGGAGAGGGTTTCTGTCCCTCAGAACATCCCAAATTCCCCCCCTGTCCCATGGGGAGGGTTTCTCCCCCTCAGAACATCCCAAATTCCCTCCCTGTCCCTGGGGGAGGGTTTCTGTCCCTCAGAACATCCCAAATTCCCCCCCTGTCCCTGGGGGAGGGTTTTTCCCCCTCAGAACATCCCAAATTCCCTCCCTGTCCCTGGGAGAGGGTTTCTGTCCCTCAGAACACCCCAAATTCCCCTCCCTGTCCCTGGGAGAGGGTTTCTGTCCCTCAGAACACCCCAAATTCCCTCCCTGTCCCATGGGGAGGGTTTCTGTCCCTCAGAACATCCCAAATTCCCTCCCTGTCCCATGGGGAGGGTTTCTGTCCCTCAGAACACCCCAAACTCCCTCCCTGTCCCTGGGGGAGGGTTTCTCCCCCTCGGAACACCCCAAACTCCCCCTGGAGCAGCCCCAACCCCGCTCCCCCCCTCTCCCCTTCCCCTGCCCATCCTGACCCTGTCCTTCCCTGCAGTCCTGGCTCCGGAGGAGGACGAGCTGGTGGCCATGGAAGTGGCTTCCCCCCCTCCCATCCCGAAGAAAAGCTCGGCTCAGCTGGATCCGCCCCCGCCCCGGATCGGGACCAAACTGTCCCCGGAGCCCCCCGGGAGCAAACCGGAGCCTCAGGACGCCAAAGGTGGGTGTTTTCCCGGGAATCTCCTCCCATCCCACGTCCTGGCACCGGGTTGGAGCCGGGCAGGGTCTGTTCCACCCCATCCAGGAGGATTTTCCAGGTCCTTTCGGTTAATTAATGCGTTAATTAAGAGGGTGGGTGTGTCCTGCTCCGGTGTCACAATTCCCAGTGCTGTTCCTTCCCAGCAGTTTTCCAGGGTTCTCTGGGACTGACCTGCCCTCCCCAAACCCCTCCCTCAGCCCTTCCTTTCCTAATTAACGACTTTCCCTGGAAATCATCCCCTCGAGGTCCCGATCCCTCCCTGCTGGGCTTCCAGATCCCTCTGGAAAACACCCTGGGGCAGGGAAAAGTGGCCTTTCCCACCTTGGAGCAGCGATCCATGTCCTCCCCCGGCCCTGCTCGCTCTTCCCAGCTCCTTCCTGCCCGTGCAGGGGGGGTTGGAGCATCCAAAATTAAGGATGGAGCTGATAAAAATCCCTGGGGATATTCCTGCCCCTCGGGGGTGTGCGGAGCATCCCAAATGAGGGATGGAATGGTGAATATCCTCGGGATATTCCTGCCTCCTCAGGAGTGTTTGGAGCATCCCAGTGCTCTCAGTTAGGGTTGGGGATGGTAGAAATCCCTTGGGATGTTCCAGAGTTCATCATCCCCTAAAATCCTTTGGGATATTCCAGAGTTCATCATCCCATAAAATCCCTCAGGATACTCCAGAGTTCATCATCCCATAAAATCCCTCAGGATATTCCAGAGTTCATCATCCCATAAAATCCTTTGGGATATTCCAGAGTTCACCATCCCATAAAATCCCTCGGGATATTCCAGAGTTCCTCATCCCATAAAATCCCTCGGGATACTCCAGAGTTCATCCTTCTAATGCTCCACAGGAGGGTTTGGGGTTGCCAAAATCCCCCGGGATTGGATCAGCAACACATCCTCCCTCAGCCATTCCCTGACTTCCATTTTTTCCCTGTTTCCCTGCCGTTCCCAGCCCAGAGCCTGACCACGTGCGAGGTGTTTGGGCAGGAACATCCCGAGTGCTCAAAACTCAGGTTGTGGGTGGCCCAAATCCCCCAGGATTGGATCACCAGCACATCCTCCCTCAACCATTCCCTGACTTCCATTTTTTCCCTGTTTCCCTGCTGTTCCCAGCCCAGAACCTGACCATGTGCGAGGTGTGCGGGCAGGAATATCCTGAGTTCATCCTTCTAATGCTCCACAGAAGGGTTTGGGGTTGCCAAAATCCCCCAGGATTGGATCACCAGCACATCCTCCCTCAGCCATTCCCTGACTTCCATTTTTTCCCTGTTTCCCTGCCGTTCCCAGCCCAGAGCCTGACCACGTGCGAGATGTGCGGGCAGGAATATCCTGAGTTTTCATCCTCAAAAGTCGGGTTGTGGGTGGCCCAAATCCCTCAGGATTGGAACTCCAGCTCCTCCATCCACTCCCTCTCACTCTCCTCCCTCAGCCATTCCCTGACTTTGATTTTTCCCTGTTTCCCTGCCATTCCCAGCCCAGAGCCTGACCACGTGCGAGGTGTTTGGGCAGGAACATCCCGAGTGCTCAAAACTCAGGTTGTGGGTGGCCCAGATCCCCCAGGATTGGATCACCAGCACATCCATTCCCTGATTTCCCTGTTTCCCTGCCGTTCCCAGCCCAGAGCCTGACCACGTGCGAGGTGTGCGGGCAGGAATATCCTGAGTTTTCATCCTCAAAAGTCGGGTTGTGGGTGGCCCAAATCCCTCAGGATTGGAACTCCAGCTCCTCCATCCACTCCCTCTCACTCTCCTCCCTCAGCCATTCCCTGACTTTGATTTTTCCCTGTTTTCCCTGCCGTTCCCAGCCCAGAGCCTGACCACGTGCGAGGTGTGCGGCGCCTGCTTCGAGACGCGCAAGGGGCTGTCGAGCCACGCGCGCTCCCACCTGCGCCAGCTGGGCGTGGCCGAGTCGGAGAGCAGCGGGGCCCCCATCGACCTCCTCTACGAGCTCGTGCGCCACAAGGGCAAGGCCGACGGGGCCCCCTCCGCCCTCGTCCCGCCCCTGGCCAAGAAATCCTCCGCCTCCCCCAAGGACCCCGGGGCCGCCCCCCGGCCGGCGCTGCTGGCGCTGGCCAAGGCCGAGCGCCCGCCCGAGGGGGCCGTCAACAAAGCCATCAAATCCCCACCGGGCTTCGCCAAGGCCCTGGCCCAGCCCGGCTCCCCCGTGCTGAAGAAGGTGCCGCCGGCGCTGGGGGGGTCCCCGTCTCCCAAGAACCCCGAGGAGAAGAGCTCCAAGCTGGCGCTGAGCCCGCTGCCGGGGTCGCCCACGGCCCAGTGGCCGCAGGACGAGGACGGGCCCCTCAACTTGAGTGAGTTGCGCCGGTTTTCCTGGGATTTCCCGCTTTTCCGAGGGTTGGGGGGGTGGTCCCTGGCCTCTCCCCTCCTCTCCCTGCTTGGTCGTGACTGTCTCGGTCTTCCCTGTCGACGGGCATTCCCAGTGGGATTTCGGGAAAGCCGCTGCCTCTCTGCCCTCCCGGCCCTTCCCGTCTCTTCCCTGGTTCTCCCGATGGCTCCGGGGGGGCTGGAGCGCCCTGGGGTGCCCCCGATCCCGATAAATCCGAATCCAGACACAGTGGGTTCGGCTGGCATCACATTCCCACATTTCCTGCTCCTGGAAAGCCTCTGGGAATCAGCAGTTCCTGGGAGTCACAGCCCTGGTGCTTCCACATCCCTCCTGGGAATCACAGCCCTGGTGCTTCCACATCCCTCCTGGGAATCACAGCCCTGGTACTTCCATGTCCTTCCCTCCTGGGAATCACAGCCCTGGTACTTCCATGTCCTTCCCGGGAATCACAGCCCTGGTGCTTCCATGTCCTTCCCTCCTGGGAATCACAGCCCTGGTGCTTCCATGTCCCTCCCGGGAATCACAGCCCTGGTGCTTCCATGTCCTTCCCAGGAATCACAGCCCTGGTGCTTCCACATCCCTCCCGGGAATCACAGCCCTGGTGCTTCCATGTCCTTCCTGGGAATCACAGCCCTGGTGCTTCCATGTCCTTCCCGGGAATCACAGCCCTGGTGCTTCCACATCCCTCCCGGGAATCACAGCCCTGGTGCTTCCATGTCCTTCCCTCCTGGGAATCACAGCCCTGGTACTTCCATGTCCTTCCCGGGAATCACAACCCTGGTGCTTCCATGTCCTTCCCTCCTGGGAATCACAGCCCTGGTGCTTCCATGTCCTTCCCAGGAATCACAGTCCTGGTGCTTCCACATCCCTCCTGGGAATCACAGCCCTGGTGCTTCCATGTCCTTCCTGGGAATCACAGTCCTGGTGCTTCCACATCCCTCCTCATGCCCAAGTTCCTTATCAGTGACTTATTCCCACACCTTGGCACCAAAATGGTTTTCCCGACTCTTCCCGCCTTTTCCCGGAGCGCTGCCTCTTCCCGGGAATGTTTCCTCCACAGCTCCAAGGGCTGTTGGGATTCTCGGGCTCGTTAGTTCCTCATCCTCGTTTCCAGGCTCTCCCAGGGAGCCCATCCCACCGGTGGCAGCAGCAGCAGGCTCTGCTCCCCTGGGAATTGCTGCTCCGCTGGGAATCTCGGCTCCAGTGGGAATCATTTCCTGCAATAACATGGAAAAGAGCATCCAAATATTTGCTGTGTCCGCCCGTTCCCTCATTCCAGGGGCAGCTTTAAGGCCTGAATCCCTTCAAACCCCGTGGCCAGGGATTTCCCAGCGTTCCCCCCCACTTCCAACCTTCGGGATCATCCCCATCCATCCCCTGGGCACCACAGGAAATCAGTTAAACCCCCAGAATTCCCAGCAGCATTTCCCGGGATGCCCCTGGTCAGTTTATTTCCCTAAATTCCATTTGCCATCGCTCCCAAACCCAATCCCACATTTGTCCCCAGCCTCATCCCAGTTAATTACACAACAGCTAATTGTCTGGGGATCGGGGTGGGCAGGAGGCAGCCGGAATTCTGGGCAGCTCTCCCTCTGGAATCTCACTCTCTCTCTCCGCAGTGCCGGGGTCGGAGCCGGCGCGCGACATCCGCTGCGAGAAATTCCATTTACCATCACTCCCAAACCCAATCCCACATGTATCCCAGTTAATTACATGACACCTCATTGTCTGGGGATCGGGGTGGGCCAGAGGCAGCGGGAATTCCGGGCATTTCTCCCTCTGGAACGCTGCTCTCTCTCTCTCTCCGCAGCGTCGGGGTCAGAGCCGGCACTCGACATCCACTGCGAGAAATTCCATATCACTCCCAAACCCAATCCCACATTTATCCCCAACCTCATCCCAGTTAATTACACAATAGTTAATTGTCTGGGGATCGGGGTGGGCAGGAGGCAGCCGGAATTCCGGGCAGTTCTCCCTCTGGAACGCGGCTCTCTCTCTCTCTGTCTCCGCAGCGTCGGGGTCGGAGCCGGCGCGCGACATCCGCTGCGAGAAATTCCATATCGCTCCCAAACCCAATCCCACATTTATCCCAGTTAATTACACAATAGTTAATTGTCTTGGGATCAGGATGGGCAGGAGGCAGATGGAATTCCGGGCAGTTCTCCCCCTGGAACGCCGCTCTCTCTCTCTCTCTCTCCGCAGCGTCGGGGTCGGAGCCGGCGCGCGACATCCGCTGCGAGTTCTGCGGGGAGTTCTTCGAGAACCGGAAAGGTCTGTCGAGCCACGCGCGCTCCCACCTGCGCCAGATGGGGGTCACCGAGTGGTACGTCAACGGCTCCCCCATCGACACCCTCCGAGAGATCCTCAAGCGCCGCCGCGGCGGGAATCCCGCCGGGAATCCCGCCGGGAACCCCGCCGGCCCCAAGGCCGTGGCCAAGAGCCTGCTGGGCACCCTGGGACCGCTGGAGCCGCGCGGGCCGGCAGAGCTGCACATTCCCGCCCTGGGGAAGAAGGTCCCGCCACCCGGCAGCCCCCCGGGGCCGTCTCCCACCTCGTCCCCGCCTCCCACCGCCCGGAAGATGTTTCCAGGCCTTTCTCCTCCCTCCTTGCAGAAGAAGCTCAAGCCAGAGCAGCTGAGGGTGGAGATCAAGCGGGAGCTGATGGCCGGAGGGATCCACGGGGAGCCGCACCCGCCGGATCGCGCCTGGTCCCCCCGCGAGGAGATGTCGCCCCTGAACCTCTGTGAGTGGCCCCCTGCCCTGGGAAGGGGGATGTGCTGGGTTTGGGGGCTCATCCCAGGGATTTGGGGGGGCTGAGGGCTCATCCCAGGGATTTGGGGTGGGTTTGGGGCTCATCTCAGGGATTTGGGGGCACTGAGGGCTCATCCCAGGGATCTGGGGGATCTGAGGGCTCATCCCAGGGATTTGGGGAGGCTGAGGGCTCATCCCAGGGATTTGGGGTGGGTTTAGGGCTCATCCCAGGGATTTGGGATGGGTTTGGGGCTCATCTCAGGGATTTGGGGGGGCTGAGGGCTCATCCCAGGGATTTGGAGGCACTGAGGGCTCATCCCAGGAATTTGGGGGGATGAGGGCTCATCTCAGGAATTTGGGGAGGCTGAGGGCTCATCCCAGGGATTTGGGGTGGGTTTAGGGCTCATCCCAGGGATTTGGGGTGGGTTTAGGGCTCATCCCAGGGATTTGGGGGATCTGAGGGCTCATCCCAGGGATTTCGGGGAACTGAGGGCTCATCCCAGGAATTTGGGGGGATGAGGGCTCATCCCAGGAATTTGGGGGGATGAGGGCTCATCCCAGGAATTTGGGGGGATGAGGGCTCATCCCAAGCATTTGGGGGGCTGAGGGCTCATCCAGTGTTTCAGGAGGGGGCTGAGGGCTCATCCCAGGGATTTGGGGTGGGCTTTGAGGGCTCGTCCCAGGACTTCAGGGGGGCTGAGAGCTCATCCCAGTGTTTGGGGGGCTCATCCTGGGACTCTGGGGGGCCGAGGGCTCATCCCGGGGCTTTGAGGGGCCGAGGGCTCATCCCTTGTTTTTTTGGGAAGGGGGGAGGACTCATTCTTGGGATCTGGGGAGGCTGAAGGGCCCATTCTGGTGTTTCAGGGGGCTGAGGGCTCATCCTGGCACTTTATGGGGCTCATCCTTGGGATTTGGGGGGCTCATCCCTGGGATTTGGGGAGCTCATCCTGGGACTTCAACGGGCTTGTCCTGGGCTTTGTGGGGCTGAGGCTCATCCCGGTGTTTGGAGGGGCTCATCCCAGGACTTCAGGGGGCTCATCCCTGGGATTCGGAGAGCTCATCCTGGGACTGAGGGGCTCATCCCTGGGATTTGGGGGGCTCATCCCAACACTTTAGGGGGCTCATCCCGGGACTTTAGGGGTCTCATCCCAGGCTTTGTGGGGCTGAGGCTCATCCTGGTGTTTGGAGGGGCTCATCCCAGGACTTTAGGGGGCTCATCTCTGGGGTTTGGGGGGGGCTCATCCTGGGACTGAGGGGCTCATCCCTGGGATTTGGGGGGGCTCATCCCAGCACTTTAGGGGGCTCATCCCGGGACGTTAGCGGGCTCATCCCGGGCTTTGTGGGGCTGAGGCTCATCCTGGTGTTTGGAGGGGCTCATCCCTGGGATTTGGGGGGCTCATCCCAGCACCTTAGGGGGCTCATCCCGGGACTTTAGGGGGCTCATCCCAGGCTTTGTGGGGCTGAGGCTCATCCCGGTGTTTGGAGGGGCTCAGAGCCCATCCCAACGCTCCAACCAAGCCCTCCCATCCCTGCATCTCTCGGGGGATCCCCGGATCGTTCCAGGGGGTGGGATCCATCCCCTCCCTCCCCGGCTGATCCCGTTCCATGGGGTGGGGGATCCATCCCCTCCCTCCCCGGATGATCCCGGCGTTCCTCGGATCATTCCATGGGCTGGGATCCATCCCCTCCCTCCCCGGCTGATCTTTCCATGGGGTGGGATCCATCCCCTCCCTCCCCGGCTGATCCCGTTCTGTGGGGTGGGGGATCCATCCCCTCCCTCCCCAGCTGATCCCGGCATTCCTCAGATCATTCCATGGGATGGGATCCATCCCCTCCCTCCCTGTCTGATCCCGGCATTCCTCGGATCGTTCCAGGGGGTGGGATCCATCCCCTCCCTCCCCGGCTGATCCCGGCATTCCTCGGATCGTTCCAGGGGGTGGGATCCATCCCCTCCCTCCCCGTGGAGGGGGGTCCATCCCATCCCTCCCCAGCTGATCCCGGCATTGCTCAGATCCTTCCGGGGGGTGGGATCCATCCCCTCCCTCCCCGGCTGATCCCGGCACTCCTCAGATCATTCCGTGGGGTGGGATCCACCCCCTCCTTCCCCGTCTGATCCCGGCATTCCTTGGATCATTCCATGGGCTGGGATCCATCCCGTCCCTCCCCAGCTGATCCCATTCCATGGGCTGGGATCCATTCCCTCCCTCCCCGGCTGATCATTCCATGGGGTGGGGGATCCATCCCCTCCCTCCCCGGCTGATCCCGTTCCATGGGATGGGATCCATCCCCTCCCTCCCCGGCTGATCCCGGCATTCCTCGGATCATTCCATGGGGTGGGATCCATCCCCTCCCTCCCCAGCTGATCCCATTCCATGGGGTGGGATCCATCCCCTCCCTCCCCGGCTGATCCCGTTCCATGGGGTGGGGAATCCATTCCCTCCCTCCCCGGCTGATCCCGGCATTCCTCGGATCGTTCTGGGGGGTGGGATCCATCCCCTCCCTCCCCGGCTGATCCCGGCATTCTTCGGATCATTCCATGGGGTGGGATCCATCCCCTCCCTCCCCGGCTGATCCCGTTCCATGGGGTGGGATCCATCCCCTCCCTCCCCAGCTGATCCCGGCATTCCTCGGATCATTCCATGGGCTGGGATCCATCCCCTCCCTCCCTGGCTGATCCCGTTCTGTGGGGTGGGATCCATCCCCTCCCTTCCTGGCTGATCCCGGCATTCCTTGGATCATTCCATGGGCTGGGATCCATCCCCTCCCTCCCCGGCTGATCCCGGCATTCCTTGGATCATTCCATGGGGTGGGATCCATCCCCTCCCTCCCCGGCTGATCCCGGCATTCCTTGGATCATTCCATGGGCTGGGATCCATCCCCTCCCTCCCCGGCTGATCCCGGCATTCCTTGGATCATTCCATGGGGTGGGATCCATCCCCTCCCTCCCCGGCTGATCCCGTTCCATGGGGTGGGGGATCCATCCCGTCCCTCCCTGCCTGATCCCGGCATTCCTCGGATCATTCCATGGGGTGGAGGATCCATCCCCTCCCTCCCCGGCTGATCCCGTTCCGTGGGCTGGGATCCATCCCCTCCCTCCCCGGCTGATCCCATTCCATGGGGTGGGATCCATCCCCTCCCTCCCTGGCTGATCCCGTTCCGTGGGCTGGGATCCATGCCCTCCCTCCCCGGCTGATCCCGGCATTCCTCGGATCATTCCATGGGCTGGGATTCATCCCCTCCCTCCCCGGCTGATCTTTCCATGGGGTGGGGGATCCATCCCCTCCCTCCCCGGCTGATCCCGGCATTCCTCGGATCATTCCATGGGATGGGATCCATCCCCTCCCTCCCCGGCTGATCCCATTCCATGGGCTGGGATCCATCCCGTCCCTCCCCGGCTGATCCCGTTCCGTGGGGTGGGGGATCCATCCCGTCCCTCCCCGGCTGATCCCGGCATTCCTCGGATCATTCCATGGGGTGGGATCCATCCCCTCCCTCCCCGGCTGATCCCATTCCATGGGCTGGGATCCATCCCCTCCCTCCCCGGCTGATCCCATTCCATGGGCTGGGATCCATCCCCTCCCTCCCCGGCTGATCCCATTCCATGGGCTGGGATCCATCCCGTCCCTCCCCGGCTGATCCCGGCGTTCCCGCAGCCTCCCGGGCCGACCCGGTGCGCGACATCCGCTGCGAGTTCTGCGGGGAGTTCTTCGAGAACCGCAAGGGGCTGTCGAGCCACGCGCGCTCCCACCTGCGCCAGATGGGGGTCACCGAGTGGTCGGTCAACGGCTCCCCCATCGACACCCTCCGGGAGATCCTCAGGAAGAAATCCAAGCCCTGCCTCATCAAGAAGGAGCCGCTGGCGCCCGGCCTGGAGCCCCCCAAGGCGCTGGGGGAGGACGGGATGGATCCCAAGCCCCCGGCGGTGCCGGCCGGGAAGGTGCTGCCGGGGCTGGCGCTGTCCCCGCTGGGCGGGCGGCCGGGCAAGCCGGGGGGGGGCCCTGGCGCTCACCCCCCTGGGATCCAAAGCTCCCGGAGCGTTCCTGGCTCCCAAGCGGCCGCTCCCCGACGACCGGCTGGGCCCCCACGGGGAATCCAAGCACAAGGCCTTCGGCCCCCCCGAGCTGCCCTTCAAGGCCAAGGCTCTGCACGACAAGGCCTGTGAGTGAGGGGGGATTCCCGGGGGGGGATTCCCGGGGGGATCCCCTGGATGGGATGGGCGGGATGGGAAGCGCGGAGAGGGAAGGGGAGGTTTGGGATCGGGGCGGCCCCTGGGCCGTGTGAGCCTCTCGAGTGGGGGGTTCCCTCTGTCAGCAGGTCCCCAGCTGAGAGATCCCTCCCCCAGGAGTGATCCAGAGGTGGAAAACTGGGAATTTGGATCCCGTGGGGGATTTTAAATACCATCCCTGCTTCCCGTTATCCCGCAGCCTCCGAGGCTCTGGGGATTCCTGTTCCCCCATCCCCCCGGTGTCCCTGTCCCCCTGTGTGTCCCTGTGTCCCCCTGGCTATCCCATATCCCCCCTAATTCCCATTATCCCGCAGCCTCCGAGGTGTCCTGCAAGCCTGTCCCATCTCCCATATCCCATATAGTTCCCATTATCCCCTATAATTCCCATTATCCCATATAATTCCCGTTATCCTGCAGTCTCCGAGGCTCTGGGGATTCCTGTTCCCTCATTCCCTCAGGTGTCCCTGTCCCCCTGCGTGTCTCTGTGTCCCCCTGGCTATCCCATATCCCATATAATTCCCGTTATCCTGCAACCTCCAAGGCGTCCTGCGAGCCTGTCCCATATCCCATCTCCCATATCCCATATAATTCCATGTTTTCCAGCCTCAGAGGCGTGCTGGGAGCTGTGTGGGCTGTACTTCGAGAACCGCAAGGCCCTGGCTCTGCCATGTCCCATGTCCCATCTCCCATATCCCATATAATTCCCGTTATCCCATATCCCATATAATTCCCATTATCCCATATAATTCCATGTTTTCCAGCCTCGGAGGCGTGCTGTGAGCTGTGTGGGCTGTACTTCGAGAACCACAAGGCCCTGGCTCTGCCCTATCCCATCTCCCATCTCCCATATAATTCCCATTATCCCATCTCCCATATAATTCCCATTATCCCATATCCCATATAATTCCCATTATCCCATCTCCTGTATCCCATATAATTCCATGTTTTCCAGCCTCGGAGGCGTGCTGTGAGCTGTGTGGGCTGTACTTTATCCCATATCCCATATAATTCCATGTTTTCCAGCCTCGGAGGCGTGCTGTGAGCTCTGTGGGCTGTACTTCGAGAACCGCAAGGCCCTGGCTGTGCCCTATCCCATCTCCCATATAATTCCCGTTATCCCATATCCCATATAATTCCCATTATCCCCTGTAATTCCATGTTTTCCAGCCTCGGAGGCGTGCTGTGAGCTGTGTGGGCTGTACTTCGAGAACCGCAAGGCCCTGGCTCTGCCATGTTCCATATCCCATACCCCATATCCCATACCCCATATAATTCCCGTTATCCCATATAATTCCCATTATCCCATCTCCCATGTAATTCCATGTTTTCCAGCCTCGGAGGCGTGCTGTGAGCTGTGTGGGCTGTACTTTATCCCATATCCCATATAATTCCATGTTTTCCAGCCTCGGAGGCGTGCTGTGAGCTGTGTGGGCTGTACTTCGAGAACCGCAAGGCCCTGGCTCTGCCCTATCCCATATCCCATACCCCATATCCCATGCCCCATATAATTCCCGTTATCCCATATAATTCCCATTATCCCTTATCCCATATAATTCCATGTTTTCCAGCCTCGGAGGCGTGCTGTGAGCTGTGTGGGCTGTACTTTATCCCATATCCCATATAATTCCATGTTTTCCAGCCTCGGAGGCGTGCTGTGAGCTGTGCGGGCTGTACTTCAAGAACCGCAAGGCCCTGGCTCTGCCCTATCCCATACCCCATATAATTCCCGTTATCCCATATCCCATATAATTCCCATTATCCCCTGTAATTCCATGTTTTCCAGCCTCGGAGGCGTGCTGGGAGCTGTGTGGGCTGTACTTCAAGAACCACAAGGCCCTGGCTCTGCCCTATCCCATATCCCATACCCCATATCCCATGCCCCATATAATTCCCGTTATCCCATATAATTCCCATTATCCCATATCCCATGTAATTCCATGTTTTCCAGCCTCGGAGGCGTGCTGTGAGCTGTGCGGGCTGTACTTCGAGAACCGCAAGGCCCTGGCCAGCCACGCCCGCGCCCACCTGCGCCAGTTCGGGGTCACCGAGTGGTGCGTGAACGGCTCCCCCATCGAGACCCTGCGCGAGTGGATCCGGCACCGCCCGCACAAGGCCGGCGCCTACCGCAGCTACATCCAGGGGGGGAGGCCCTTCTCCAAGAAATTCCGCAACTCCGGCCACGCCCGGGAGCACCGGGGCGGCCCCCTGGCCCTGCAGCCCCCCGGGGTGGCCTTCCTGGGCAAGGGGCTCCCCGGGGAGCTGCCCCACGGCGACCCCGGGAAGGGGCTGGACGGGCCCGGGGAGAGGCCCCTGGTGACATCCCCGCTGTCCCTGGTGAAGCTGGAGGAGCACCAGCGCTCCAACATCAGCAGTGAGTGTGGGATGGGGTGGGAATTGGAGTGGGAGGATCCCTGCGGGAAGGGCGCTGGGGGCTGGGAGAATCCCTGGAGGAGAGGGAACAGGGGTGTGGGAGAATTCCTGTGGGAGAGGGAACAGGAGTCTGGGAGAATCCCTCTGGGAAGGGCACTGGGGTGCGGGAGAATTCCTGGAGGAGAGGGAACAGGGGTGTGGGAGAATCCCTGGAGGAGAGGGAATGGGGGTGTGGGAGAATCCCTGCAGGAGAGGGCACTGGGATCTGGGAAAATCCCTGTGGGAGAGGGAACGGGGGTGTGGGAGAATCCCTGCAGGAGAGGGAATGGGACTGTGGGAGAATTCCTGGAGGAGAGGGAACAGGGGTCTGGGAGAATCCCTGCAGGAGAAGGAACAGGGATCTGGGAGAATCCCTGCAGGAGAAGGAACAGGGATCTGGGAGAATCCCTGCAGGAGAAGGAACAGGGATCTGGGAGAATCCCTGCAGGAGAAGGAACAGGGGTCTGGGAGAATCCCAGCAGGAAGGGCACTGGGGTCTGGGAGAATCCCAGCAGGAGAAGGAACAGGGGTCTGGGAGAATCCCAGCAGGAAGGGCACTGGGGTCTGGGAGAATCCCTGTGGGAGAGGGAACAGGAGTCTGGGAGAATCCCTGCAGGAGAAGGAACAGGGATCTGGGAGAATCCCAGCAGGAAGGGCACTGGGGCCTGGGAGAATCCCTGTGGGAGAGGGAACAGGAGTCTGGGGGAATCCCTCTGGGAAGGGCACAGGGATCCCAGCAGGAGAAGGAACTCCCCTGCAGGAGGGGGCACAGGGGTCTGGGAAAATCCAACCCCGCCCCCCAATCCCGGTTTTTGCCACATCCCAGAGTTCGAGCGGAGGCAGGCGAGGCCCCTGGACGCCGCCCTGCACCGGGGGGAGGAGGAGGGGGCAGAATTCCAGCAGAAGTTGGAGGAGCCGCGGCCGCCCCCGCCCAGGGTGCGCCCGGTGCCGTCCCTGGTGCCGCGCCCGCCCCAGACCTCGCTCGTCAAGTTCGTGGGGAACATCTACACCCTCAAGTGCAGGTGGGAGCCCCCCTGAGCCACGGGGAGCCACAGGGAGCCACAGGGATACACAGGGAGCCACAGGGATGCACAGGGAGCCACAGGGATACACAGGGAGCCACAGGGATACTCAGGGAGCCACAGGGATACACAGGGAGCCACAGGGAGTCACAGGGAGCCACAGGGAGTCACAGGGAACCACAGGGAGCCACAGGGATACACAGGGATACACAGGGAGTCACAGGGAACCACAGGGAGCCACAGGGATACACAGGGAGCCACAGGAATACACAGGGAGCCACAGGGATCCACGGGGATCCACAGGGATACACAGGGATACACTGGGAGCCACAGGGATACACAGGGATACACAGGGATACACAGGGATGCACAGGGAGCCACAGAGAGCCACAGGGATACACAGGGAGACACAGGGATGCACAGGGATACACAGGGATACACAGGGAGCCACAGGGATACACAGGGAGACACAGAGAGCCACAGGGAGCCACAGGGATACACAGGGAGACACAGGGATACACAGGGAGCCACAGGAATACACAGGGAGCCACAGGGATCCACGGGGATCCACAGGGATACACAGGGAGCCACAGGGATACACTGGGAGCCACAGGGATACACAGGGATCTAGAGGAATACACAGGGATACACAGGGAGACACAGGGATCTACAGGAACACACAGGGATACTCAGGGATACACAGGGATACACAGGGATACACAGGGATGCACAGGGAGCCACAGGGATGCACAGGGAGCCACAGGGATACACAGGGATACACAGGGAGCCACAGGGATACACAGGGAGCCACAGGGATACACAGGGAGACACAGGGAGACACAGGGATACACAGGGATACACAGGGAGCCACAGGGATACACAGGGAGCCACAGGGATACACAGGGAGACACAGAGAGCCACAGGGAGACACAGGGATACACAGGGAGCCACAGGGATACACAGGGAGACACAGGGATACACAGGGAGACACAGGGATACACAGGGAACCACAGGGAGCCACAGGGATACACAGGGAACCACAGGGATACACAGGGATCCACAGGGAGCGACAGGGATCCACAGGGAACCACAGGGAGACACAGGGATACACTGGGAGCCACAGGGATCCACAGGGAGCTGCTGCCCCGCCGCCTCATCCCTCTTTTTGGGGCACTTGGAGGCTCTGGGTGTCCCTGTCCCCCCATATCCCATCCCTAATTCCCGTTATCCCTCAACTTCTGCGGCTCTGGGTGTCCCTGTGTCCCTGGGTGTCCCTGTCCCCCCATATCCCTTCCCTAATTCCCGTTATCCCTCAGCCTCTGAGGCTCTGGGTGTCCCTGTCCTCCCATATCCCATCCCTAATTCCCGTCCCCCCTCAGCTCTGGCTATCCCTGTATCCATCCCTAATTCCCATTGTCCCTCAGCTCTGGCTATCCCTGTATCCATCCCTAATTCCCATTGTCCCTCAGCTCTGGCTATCCCTGTATCCATCCCTAATTCCCATTGTCCCTCAGCTCTGGCTATCCCTGTATCCATCCCTAATTCCCATTGTCCCTCAGCTCTGGCTATCCCTGTATCCATCCCTAATTCCCATTGTCCCTCAGCTCTGGCTATCCCTGTATCCCATCCCTAATTCCCATTATCTCTCAGCTTCAGAGCCTCTGGGTGTCCCTGTGTCCCTAATCCTGTATCCCAACCCTAATTCCCATTCCCCCTCAGCTCTGGCTATCCCTGTATCCCAACCCTAATTCCCATTTTCCTTCATCTCTGGCTATCCCTGTATCCCATCCCTAATTCCCGTTCCCCCTCAGCTCTGGCTATCCCTGTATCCCATCCCTAATTCCCATTCTCCCTCAGCCTCCAAGGCTCTGGCTATCCCTGTATCTCTAATTCCCATTCCCCCTCAGCTCTGGCTATCCCTGTATCCCATCCCTCATTCCCGTTCCCCTCAGCTCTGGCTATCCCTGTATCCCATCCCTAATTCCTGTTCCCCCTCAGCCTCCAAGGCTCTGACCATCCCTCATTCCCAGTATCCTCCCGGCTGCCTCATCCCCGTTTTTGGGGGCCTCCCTCCCTCCCTCCGGATCTGACGCGCCGTCTCCGCAGGTTCTGCGAGGTGGAATTCCAGGGCCCGCTGTCGATCCAGGAGGAGTGGGTGCGGCACCTGCAGCGGCACATCCTGGACATGAATTTCTCCAAGGCGGACGCGCTGCGGAGCGAGGCCCCGGCGCCCCCCGAGCCCCCCGCCCTGGCCGAGGCCCAGTAGCGCCGATTCCGGCGCCGGCACAGGGACATCCTCACCCCCCCTTCCCGCTCCCACGGCCCGGAGTTTTTGGGAAAAGGGGGCGGGGGGGGGCCCCCATCGCTGCCTTCGCCCCTCCGGAGCGTCCCCCCCTCTGGTCCCGGGGATGAGCTCTGGGGTGTGGGGGGGGGGGGAGGGACCCCCAATCCCGGCCACAATCCCGGCCACAAGCACTACATGGATCGCGGGGCGGAGCCTCGGGAATGCCTCGGGAACCCTCGGGAATCCGGTGCCGGAGCGGGGGCGGGAACGACTCGACGCCGCCGGGACGGGGGAGCGGGGGAGGCTGAACTTCCCCCCCTCCCTTCCTCGCTTCCCAAAATCCGTGTTTTTTAACCCAAAGAACAAACGGCGTCGCCTTTCCCGGTGGCGGCGATTCGGGGCCGGAGGGAATCCCGGGCGCGTTCCCGGACAACGCTGTGGATTTTGTACATGACCCTTCGAGTTCCTGTATATTCCAGTTTTTCCATAGGCGCCGGTCGGATTTAGTGGCGCGTAGATGTCGGAATCCCTCGGTTCCGGGGTTGCATGTTCCCAAAATCCCCTTTTCCCGCACCAAAACGCCGCCGCCTCCCTCCCGCCTCTTCCCACCGCGGCCAAACGAAAATCCCACCGGATTCTCCCCCCTCCTCCCGCTGCCCATTCCCGGGAATGTCTCCGCGGGGCGGCGGCGGGTGAGACCCACCAGTGGGAGCTGGGAGATCCCTGGGGAATTCCGGCATTCCCACCCGGAACCGGCCGTGGCGGCGCCGGGAGGACTCGGCTCAGTTTTCCCCTTTTTCCCGGTTTTTTCCCGGTTCCACCGTTGCTTTGTTGTTTTTTTCCCGGTTTTTTCCTCGTCCCAGCTCCATAGACCCGACTTTTTTAAACTCTAGACTTGTGTAGAAATGAGGAATATTCGTTTTTATTTGGGAATCCCGAAACTTCCGAATTTTGGAAGGAATTTTAACGGATAAATATTTTTTTTTCTGTCTTTTTTTTTTCTTTTTTTTTTCTTTTTTTTTTCTTTTTTTTTTTTTTTTTTTTTTTTTATTTCCACTTTTTCGGGACGTTTCTGGTGATTCCTGTACCCGGGAGTGTGGGACGATGGATTAAATTGTTCTGGAAATGAAGCCTGGGGGGAGAACGGAGTCTCTGGATACCCGGAATGTCGGGATAGGGCGTGGGGAGGGGGGTTTGGGGAGGGGTCAGTGGGGGTTTAGGGATGTGGAGACTGGGATTTGGATGTGGCCGTGTTGTGGGATATTGGGAATGTTGGGATCGGGATGTCACCATGACCCCAGGAAAAAATGGACCCTGGGATCAGGGTGTGGCCTTGACCCCAGAAAAATTGGACACTGGGATCAGGATGTGCCCTCGACCCCAGGAAAAAATGGCCCCGGGATCAGAGTGTGGCCTCGACCCCAAGGAAGGGGACGCTGAGGTCGGGATGTGGCCTCGTGCCCTGGATTGAGGGGACCTGGATTGGGATGAGGCCACGTCTCGGGGATGTTGGGCCCTGGATGTGACTTGGGATCCAGGGACGTGGATCAGGACATGGGTCAGGACATGGATCAGGACGTGGCCGTGTCCCCAGGGAAGGGGGGCAGGAGGCTGCGGCACATCCGTGTCCCCTGGGAATGGTGAGGTCGGGATGTATCCGGGACCCCGGGACATGGGGACGCGAGGGGTGGGGCCCCTCAAGACACACCCCCTGATGGCCACACCCACGGGTGACACACGTGGGGGGTCCCTCGTGTGTCCCCCACCACACGTGACACACACGTGACACAGGTGGGTGACCCCGCCCTTCCCGGGGCGTGCACGTGAGGGCATCCCGCGCGCTCCGCCCACGGGGCGTGGTCTCCGCGCCGCCAGCCAATGGAAACCGGCGCCGCTGCCGGAGGGGGCGTGGCCAGCGACAGAGGTCGCTCCTCCCGCGCTATTGGTCCTAAGCCGGCTCAGCCCGCCCCCGCACCGGCCAATCACAAGAGCGGGGCCGCGGCGGCCACGCCCTCTCGTCAGCTGACATCCGCGTCCGCCAATCACTGAGCGGGGGCCACGGTGAGCGACAGCCACCACCCGCCAATGGGAGGCGCGATTCGTGCGGCGCGGGCCGCGGGCCAATGAACGCGGGGGAGGCGGGGCGGCGTGGCCAATGGGAGCGCGGGGGCGGGGCCCGCGCGACGCCGTTACCGCCCGGGAAGGAGGAGGCGGCGCCGCCATCATGAGCTACGGTGAGGGGGGGGGGGGACACCGGGGGGGGACCGTGAGGGACCGGGGGGGCACCGGGACATGGCGGGGGCTCCGAGGGGACCGGGGGGTCGGGGGTGTCCACGGCACGGCGGGGGACGGGGCGGCAGCGGCCCCGGGGGTGTCCGTGAGGCGGCGGGGGAGGGAGCGGGACCCGGCGGGCCGTGAGGGGACGGGGGGACACCGGGGGCGTGGAGGACACGGAGGGGCCCTGAGGGGCCGAGGGTGGCCGGGACCCCGCGGGGGTCGGGACCGGGAGGGGCCGGGGCTGTCCGTGACCGCGGGGACCGGGAGGGACGCGGCGGGCTGGGGATGGAGCCGAGCCCCGGGCCGGGGTCAGCGCGGCCCGGGAGGAGCCTCCGAGCGCGGTCCGGTTCTGACCGGGAATGGGACAGGGACAGACCCGGCTCCTGAGGGGACTGGGACAGGGACAGACCCAGTTCCTGGTGGGAATGGGACAGGGACAGACCCAATTCCTGGTGGGAATGGGACAGGGACAGACCCAGCTCCTGAGGGGAATGGGACAGGGACAGACCCAGTTCCTGGTGGGAATGGGACAGGGACAGACCCAATTCCTGGTGGGAATGGGACAGGGACAGACCCAGTTCCTGGTGGGACAGACCCAATTCCTGAGGGGAATGGGACAGGGACAGACCCAGCTCCTGATGGGAATGGGACAGGGACAGACCCAGTTCCTGAGGGGAATAGGACAGGGACAGACCCAGGTGCTGATGGGACAGACCCAGTTCCCGGTGGGAACAGGACAGACCCAGTTCCTGAGGGGAATGGGACAGGGACAGACCCAGCTCCTGATGGGAATGGGACAGGGACAGACCCAGTTCCTGAGGGGAATAGGACAGGGACAGACCCAATTCCTGGTGGGAACAGCACAGACCCAATTCCTGAGGGAACAGGGACAGACCCAGCTCCTGATGGGAATGGGACAGGGACAGACCCAATTCCTGGTGGGAATGGGACAGGGACAGACCCAGGTGCTGATGGGACAGACCCAGTTCCCGGTGGGAACAGGACAGACCCAGTTCCTGAGGGGAATGGGACAGGGACAGACCCAGCTCCTGATGGGACAGACCCAGTTCCTGATGGGAACAGCACAGACCCAATTCCTGATGGGACAGACCCAATTCCTGATGGGAACAGCACAGACCCAATTCCTGAGGGGACAAGGACAGGGATAGATCCAATTCCTGAGGGGACAGGGATAGATCCAATTCCCGAGGAGACTTGGGACAGGGACAGACCTAATTCCTGGGATAGACCCAATCCCTGATGGGTCCAGGGACTGGGACAGACCCAATCCCTGATGGACTTGGGACAAGGACAGACCCGATTCCTGAGGGGACCAGGGACAGGGATAGATCCAGTTCCTGAGGGGGACAGGGATAGATCCAGTTCCTGAGGAGATCTGGGACAGGGATTGATCCAGTTCCTGAGGGGACCTGGGACAGGGATTGATCCAGTTCCTGAGGGGACCTGGGACAGGGATAGATCGAGTTCCTGAGGGGACCTGGGACAGGGATTGATCCAGTTCCTGAGGGGACCAGGGATAGATCCAGTTCCTGAGGGGACCTGGGACAGGGATTGATCCAGTTCCTGAGGGGACCTGGGACAGGGACAGCCCCAATTCCTGATGGGACCAGGACAGACCCAATTCCTGATGGAACTGGGACCAGACCCAATTCCTGCCAGATCCTGGATTTATTTCCCACTCCAGTTCCACTCAGTTCCCCCCCAGTTCCACTCCAACCCCCACCTGTCCCTCCCCTCTGTGCCCATTTAATGTCATTTGGTCCTTTTCCCCCCCTTTATTTTGCCATTTTTATTCCTTTTGTGGCTCCTGGAGCAGCCTCTCTTCCCCTGGGGCAGGGATTCACCTCTGTATTCCATGGGAATGCTTGGCCGAGGCTGGAGCGGTGACACGTTGGGGGAAAGAGAGGGGAAATTCATTAATTAATTCATTTTTGTGATGGGGGGGCCACTAATTAAGGACAAAATCCCACCAGGAACCTCCAGGTAACATCACAGGACGAGGAGAACCAGGACAGGGCACGGGAATGTTGGTCCTGGGATGGCAGGAATGGGATAAAACTTCCCCAGAGCGTCCTGATTCCCCCATTTTAGGCAGGAATTGGGCTTTTCCCATCGTTTCCACTCCCAAAATCCTCAGCCCTGGAAACTCTTCCCAAGAGCTCGGCTTGGAATTCCAACCTGGGGGGGTTTTGTTGCCCCCAAAAGGTGCTTTTGTGGGGCTGGGGCGACGTCAGAGGGCTGATTCCTGCCGGATTGGGTGGAAAACTGGTGGATTTGGGGCTCTGGGACTGTCCCTGATTGCTCTGGGCTCTTTTCTAGGTTATGGAGACTGGAATTCGGGCGCGAGCAGAGGCAAGTGTGGGATGTTCCTCCCTCCCCCTCCGGAGCCTTTCCCGGGATGCTCCGGGTCGGTGACGTGGCCCTGACCCCCCACGGCCTCTCCCACTGACCATTCCCCCCTTTTCCTTTCCCAAATTCCCGCTGGAGCCAACGGAAAAGGGCGTTGCTGGAACGGGAAAACTGTTCTGGGCAAAACATTTGGGGGTTTTGGGGGGTTTTTCCCCTCAAAACAAACGTTGGAGAGGCCCGGGGTTATTCCCATCCCAGTTATTCCCATCCCAGTTATTCCCATCCCTGTTATTCCCATCCCAGTTATTCCCATCCGTGGTTATTCCCATCCCAGTTATTCCCATCCATGGTTATTCCCATCCCAGTTATTCCCATCCCAGTTATTCCCATCCCTGTTATTCCCATCCCAGTTATTCCCATCCCAGTTATTCCTCTCCCAGTTATTCCCATCCCAGTTATTCCCATCCATGGTTGTTCCCATCCCAGTTATTCCCACCCATGGTTATTCCCATCCCAGTTATTCCCATTCGTGGTTATTCCCATCCCAGCTATTCCCATCCCAGCTATTCCCATCCCAGTTATTCCCATCCCAGTTATTCCCATCCATAGTTATTCCCATCCCAGTTATTCCCATCCATGGTTATTCCCATCCCAGTTACTCCCATCCCAGTTACTCCCATCCCAGTTATTCCCATCCCAGTTATTCCCATCCGGAGCCGTCGGATGGAGGCTCTGCCTGGAGGTTTTTTGGGATCCGTACGAGGAAATCATTCCCTAAAACCTTTGGGAGCTCCAAGGTTGAAAATCCCGGGTGAATTAAACAGAAAATGGGGGTTTGTGGTTGGGTTTTTTCCCAATAATTTTGGCTTCCAACGGAAACCGCGGCCGGGAACGATCCCGACTTTTCCCGACTCCCGGCTCTTCCCGTCGCTGCAGGTTACGAGGGCTACAATTATGGCTACGGCTACGGGCAGGACAACCCGGGGGGGTACGGCTACCCCGGCGCGGCCGCCGGCAACTCCTGGGAAATGGGCAACTCCGACGCCGAGGCGGCGCCCGAGGGCGGCGACGGCCTCGGGAAGATGAGCCAGCGGCTGGACGTGGGGTCCCACCCGGATTCCGAGGGGATGCCGGGGGGACGCTACGGAGCCGTCGGGGACAGGTGAGTCCCGCCCCCCCCTTCCTGCCTTTCCCGGCTGGAAAATTGGGGTGGGCGCCGGTTTCTCGTCCCCGTCTCGCCAAACAGAAAACCCCATCCCTCCAACCCAGAGCATTCCATGATCCCGTGGGATCTCACCCGGGGACACGGCTCAGGGGTGGACATGGCGGTGCCGGGTTGATGGTTGGAGATCCCTCCAACCCAGAGCATTCCACGATCCCGTGGGATCTCACCCCAGGACACGGCTCAGGGGTGGACATGGCAGTGCCGGGTTGATGGTTGGAGATCCCTCCAACCCAGAGCATTCCACGATCCCGTGGGATCTCACCCCAGGACACGGCTCAGGGGTGGACGTGGCGGTGCCGGGTTGATGGCTGAAGATCCTTCCAACCCAACCCATTCCATGATCCCGTGGGATCTCACCCGGGGACACGGCTCAGGGGTGGACGTGGCGGTGCCGGGTTGATGGCTGAAGATCCTTCCAACCCAACCCATTCCATGATCCCGTGGGATCTCACCCCAGGACACGGCTCAGGGGTGGACGTGGCGGTGCCAGGCTGATGGAGATCCCTCCAACCCAGACCATTCCATGATCCCGTGGGATCTCACCCGGGGACACGGCTCAGGGGTGGACATGGCGGTGCCGGGTTGATGGTTGGAGATCCTTCCAACCCAACCCATTCCATGATCCCGTGGGATCTCACCTGGGGACACGGCTCAGGGGTGACCATGGTGGTGGGTGGATGGTTGGACTGGATGATCTTGGAGGTCCCTCCAGCCTGAACCATTCCATGATCCCGTGGGATCTCACCTGGGGACAGGGGGGTGACGAGGGCAGTGTTGGGTTGATGATTGAACTCAGTGGTCTTTGAGGTCCTTCCAACCCAACCCATTCCACGATCCCGTGGGATCTCAGGGCCGTTCCTCCCGCAGGTACGACCCGTACGAGTCCTACGACTCGAGGTCCTCCCTGAACGACCGCGACCTGTATCGGCCGGGCTACGACTACAACGACTACAACGACTACAACGACTACAACGACTACAACGACTACAACGATTACAATGATTATAATGATTACAATGATTACAACGATTACAACGACTACAACGACTACCACGACTACCACGACTACCACGACTACACGGAGTCGGAGCAGGACAACGACGGCGCCTACGAGGGCCCCTACGAGCCCTTCCCCGGGGCCCGGCGGGAGCCGTTCCCGGGCCGGGCGCGGGACGGCTTCGGGCAGCGCGGGCAGGGCTGGGGCCGGGACGGGCGGCCCTCGGGGCCCTTCCCCGGGCGCGGGGCCTGGCACGAGCCCCGCGGGCCCCCCGGCGCCAAACGCCTGCCCTCCCTCTTCTCCCACAACATCCTGCCCCCCGAGCCCGGCGCCTTCCCCGCCGGCGCCAGGGGCTTCCCCGGCAACGCGCGCTACGGAGGAGGGATGGTCAGGCAGAGGATGAAGAGGAGCTGGAAAATGTGGGACTGGGATTTTAGGGTGAGTCGGTCCCGCTCGGCTCGGCCCCAGTGGGGAGGGGCGTCAGAATTCCCTACAAATCCATAATTCCGGGTGCTATGGAGGGGGGAGGATGAGGAACTGGAAAATGTGGGATTGGGATTTTAAGGTGAGTCGGCCCCACTTGGCTTGTCCCTGGCACACCCCTGTGGGGAGGGGCTTGAGAATTCCCTACAAATCCATAATTCCTGGTGTTATGGAGGTGGGATGAAGAGGAACTGGAAAATGTGGGATTGGGATTTTAAGGTGAGCGGGGGTTTATAGGGGGGTGTGGACCCAGCTCGGCTCATCCCCCAGCACACCCTGGATGATCCTCGTGGGACCCTTCCAGCTTGGGAGATTCCATGATTTTGGAGCTCAGGGAGCGTTTGGACTTGATGATCTTCATGGATCCTTTCCAAATCTGGATATCCCAAGATTTTCGAGCTCAGGGAGTGTTTGGATGAGGCTCTTGGGCACTTGGTGGGATTTTGGGCAGGGATTGGACTGGATGATCCTCATGGATCCCTTCCAACTGGGGATATTCCATGATTTTGGAGCTCAGGGGGTGTTTGGACTTGATGATCCCTGTGGGTCCCTTCCAAATCTGGATATTCCATGATTTTGGAGCTCAGGATGTGCTTGGACAAGGCTCTTGGACACATGGTGGCATTTTGGGATGTCCTGGGCAGGGACTGGCCTGGATGATCCCTGTGGGTCCCTTCCAAATCACGATATCCCAAGATTTTGGAGCTCAGGGACTGTTTGGACGAGGCTCTCGGGCACTTGGTGGGATTTTGGGCAGGGACTGGCCTGGCTGATCCTCCCGGATCCCTCCCAGCCGGGGCCATTCCCTGATTCCCTGATTCCCTGATTCCCTGTCCCAGCTGCAGAGGAAGAAGCTCCGGCGGGATCCGGGGCCCAGGAAGCGGAAGCAGCCGAGCAGCTCCGAGGAGCCCGACGGAAAAGCCGCCAAGACCGACGGCTCCGACAATTCCGACTCGGACAACGGTGAGGGCGGAGGGGGGGACACAAACAGGGCCCCCATTGGGGTCACCTGGGATTTGGGGACACACACACAGCCCCACTGCCTGGGGTTGGGGTCACCTGGGATTTGGGGACACAAACAGGGCCCCCATTGGGGTCACCTGGGATTTGGGGACACACACACAGCCCCACTGCCTGGGTTTGGGGTCACCTGGGATTTGGGGACACACACACAGCCCCACTGGGGTCACCTGGGATTTGGGGACGCAAACAGGGCCCCACTGCCTGGGGTTGGGGTCACCTGGGATTTGGGGACACACACAAACACAGCCCCACTGGGGTCACCTGGGATTTGGGGACTCACACATGGCCCCCAATGCCCAGGGTTTGGTGATTTGGGGACACAAACATGGCCCCCATTGGGGTCACCTGGGATTTGGGGACACACACACCCCCTACTACCTGGATTTGGGGATTTGGGGACACACACACGGCCCCACTGCCTGGATTTGGGGATTTGGGGACACCCCCCCCCCCCCCCCACTGCCTGGGTTTGGGGTCACCTGGGATTTGGGGCCACGTTTTTTGGGATGGATCCAGACCAGGAAGGGCCTCTCCGTGCTCAGGGTGTTCTTCCTTCCAGAGGAGGGAACGGAAGGAGAGTCGGGAGACAAGGAGGAGAAGGAGGGATCCAGAGGGGTAAGGGAAGATTCCAAATGGTTTGGGGTGGGAAAGGAGGGATCCAGAGGGGTAAGGAAGGATTCCAAATGGTTTGGGGTGGGAAAGGAGGGATCCAGAGGGGTAAGGAAGGATTCCAAATGGTTTTGGTGGGATCCAGAGGGGTAAGGAAGGATTCCAAATGGTTTTGGTGTGGGAAAGGAGGGATCCAGAGGGGTAAGGAAAGATTCCAAATGGCTTTGGTGGGATCCAGAGGGGTAAGGGAAGATTCCAGGTGACTTTGGGGTGGGAAAGGAGAGATCCAGAGGGGTAAGGAAGGATTCCAAATGGCTTTGGTGGGATCCAGAGGGGTAAGGAAGGATTCCAGGTGACTTTGGGGTGGGAAAGGAGGGATCCAGAGGGGTAAGGAAAGATTCCAAGGGACTTTGGTGGGATCCAGAGGGGTAAGGAAAGATTCCAAATGGTTTTGGGGTGGGAAAGGAGGGATCCAGAGGGGTAAGGGAAGATTCCAGATGACTTTGGGGTGGCTCAGAGCTCTGCTTGGTGAGGGCACATCCCGGGGTTATTCCCAAAGGGACTTGGGTTATTCCCAAAGGGACTTGGGGGTGGAGGCTGGAGGAGCTGGGATGGGATGTTTTCCAAGGGGAAAAGGCTTGGAGCCCCCGGGCTCTCCTGCCACCCTTCCTTGGAATGTGAATAAACTGGGAAAACCCCTTGGGAACATCCCAGAAATGCTTGGAACCCCCGGGCTCTCCTGCCACCCTTCCTTGGGAGATTAAAAAAAAATGGGAAAACCCCTTGGAAATATCCCAGAAATGCTTGGAGCCCCCTGGCTCTCCTGCCACCCTTCCTTGGAATGTGAATAAACTGGGAAAACCCCTTGGGAACATCCCAGAAATGCTTGGAGCCCCCTGGCTCTCCTGCCACCCTTCCTTGGGAGATTAAAAAAAATGGGAAAACCCCTTGGAAACATCCCATAAGCTGGAGGAGCTCCATGGAGGGAAAGGCTCCATGGAGGGAAATGTGGAAATTCCAGGGGATTCCCAACCTCCCCCACCAGCCAGGGCCTCCAAACACGGTGAAATTCCCGTCCCTGGAGCCTTAACGAAGGAAAATCCCCAAAAAATCAGCTCCCTTGGATTTCCCAGGGTTGGGAGAGGCCAAATCCCAGGGAAATGGTGCCCAGGGAAGGGTCTGGAGCAGCTCCCAGGAGGGTTTGACTTCCCAATGTTGTGTTTCCAGGAAGGGGAGGACGAAGAAGGAAGAGACTCCGAGAAAGGTGAGTGGGGGGTTGGGCTCCAAAGCTCCACATTCCAGGGGGGTTATCCCAATAAATCCGGGTGAATCCCATCTCTGGGATCAGGGAATGCTGGGAACCCCTGCTGGGGAAGAGCAGGATCCCAAACTTTTGGGATGGGGGAGCTGCTGGGATCAGGTCGGAGCTCCCGCCGGGCCTTGGATTGGAGTTTTTTTGGGGGCTGGAAAAGCTGGAATTTCCCCTCTTGGAAAGGTGGGACCAGCACCTTCTGGGAGAAGCACCAGAATTCCCAAGGAAAAGCAGAAGAGGGCTGGGAAGAAACCTCCTGGTGGGATCCTGAGATGCTCCAGCAGCTCCTCCATCCCAAAAATCCATATTGGGAATGGGCTTTTCCCGGATCCCAAGTTTCTCCTCCTGTCCAGGGCCATTGGAGGGGGGAAAATCCAAGGGGGTGGGGCTTGAAAGGACTAATTAGTCCTTAAACCAACAAATGTGGCACTAATTAGTCCTTAAACCAGCAAATGTGGCACTAATTAGTCCTTAAACCAGCAAATGTGTCACTAATTAGTCCTTAAACCAGCAAATGAGTCACTAATTAGTCCTTAAATCTCCTTAAAGGAGGAAGGGCCGGGAAACCCCTTTGGAATTCCTTTGGAATCCCTTTGGAATCCCCTTTGGAATCCCTTTGGAATCCCTTTTGGAATCCCTTGGGAATCCCCTTGGGAATCCCTTTGGAATCCCTTTGGAATCCCTTTGGAATCCCCTTTGGAATCCCCTTGGAATCCCTTTGGAATCCCTTTGGAATTCCCTTTGGAATCCCCTTTAATCCCCTTGGGAATCCCTTTGGAATCCCCTTGGAATCCCTTTGGAATCCCTTTGGAATCCCCTTTAATCCCCTTTGGAATCCCTTGGGAATCCCTTTGGAATTCCCTCTGGGATTTTCCCTCCTCTCCCCCCCCAAACCTTATCCCAGGACAGTTTTTTTGATTTGTGGGGTTTTTTATGGGAAAGCCCCCTCTGGGCAGGATTCCCATCCCTCTGGGCAGGATTCCCATCCCTCTGGAATGTCCCTTTCCCCCCCAGGAGCCCTGGGCATTCCCGAGGAAATGGGACCCTTCAGGCACAAACTCCAGGCCGGCAAAAAAAACCAGGAGCGGCAAAAGAAGCGGCACCGGGACCGGATGGTGGAGAGGTGACCAGCACCTGGGGAATATTCCATTTATTTAGGGATTATTTCCTTTTTTAAGGGGTTATTTCCTTTTTTATTTCCTTTTTTTAGGAATTATTTCCTTTTTTATTTCCTTTTTTTAGGGAATATTTCCTTTTTTTTTCTCCTTTTTTAGAGATTATTTCCTTTTTTATTTCCCTTTTTGGGGATTATTTCCTTTTTTTAGGAATTATTTCCTTTTTTTAGGGGTTATTTCCTTTTTTAGGGATTATTTCCTTTCTTATTTCGTTTTTTGGGATTATTTCCTTTTTTAGGGATTATTTCCTTTTTATTTCCTTGTTTTAGGGATTATTTCCTTTTTTATTTCCTTTTTTGGGGATTATTTCCTTTTTTAGGGAGTATTTCCTTTTTTATTTCCTATTTTTAGGGGTTATTTCCTTTTTTATTTCCTCTTTTTAGGGATTATTTCCTTTTCATTAGGGATTATTTCCTTTTTTTAGGGATTATTTCCTTTCTTTAGGGATTGTTTCCTTTTTTTAGGGATTATTTCCTTTTTTAGGGATTATTTCCTTTTTTATTTCCTGTTTTTAGAGATTATTTCCTTTTCATTAGGGAATATTTCTTTTTTTTAGGAAGTATTTCCTTTTTTTTAGGGATTATTTCCTTTTTTAGGGATTATTTCCTTTCTTATTTCCTTTTTTGGGATTCTTTCCTTTTTTTAGGGATTATTTCCTTTTTTATTTCCTTTTTTTAGGGATTATTTCCTTTTTTAGGGGATTATTTCCTTTTTTAGGGGATTATTTCCTTTTTTATTTATTTTTCTTTTTATTTATTTTATTTTTATTTATGGGAATGTTCCGGTGGGAATGTTTCAGGGGGAATGTTCCGGTGGGAATGTTCTGATGGGAATGTTTTGGTGGGAATGTTTTGGTGGGAGTGTTTATGTGGGAATGTTCCAGTGGGAATGTTTTGGTGGGAATGTTCCAGTGGGAATGTTTGGGTGGGAATGTTCTGATGGGAATGTTTTGGTGGGAATGTTTGGATGGGAATGTTTGGGTAGGAATGTTTCAGTGGGAATGTTTCAGTGGGAATGTTCTGATGGGAATGTTTTGATGGGAATGTTTCAGTGGGAATGTTTTGCTGGGAATATTCCGGTGGGAATGTCCCAATGGGAATGTTCCGGTGGGAACATTCCGTTGGGAATTCCCTCTCCCGGCAGGATCCAGTTCGTGTGTTCCCTGTGCAAGTTCCGGACGTTCTTCGAGGACGAGATGAGCTCCCACCTGGAGAGCAAATTCCACCGGGAGCACTTCAAGTTCATGGGGACCAAACTGCCCCCGCAGACGGCCGAGTTCCTGCAGGTGAGAGTCCCCTGCAGCCCAAAGTCCATGGAGCACAAAGTCCCTGCAGCCCAAATTCCATGGAGCCCAAAGTCCCTGGGGCCCAAATTCCCTGGAGCCCAAATTCCCTGCAGCCCAAAGTCCCTGGAGCCCACATTCCCTGGATTCCAAATTCCCTGGAGCCCAAATTCCCTGGATCCCAACTTCCCTTCTTGCCTTCCCTGGAGCCCAAATTCCCTGGAGCCCAAATTCCCTGGAGCCCAAAGTCTCTGGAGCCCAAATTCCCTGGAGCCCAAATTCCCTGCCAGCCCAAATTCCCTGGATCCCAAATTCCCTGCCAGCCCAAATTCCCTGCCAACCCAAATTCCCTGCAGCCCAAAGTCCCTGGAGCCCACATTCCCTGGATTCCAAATTCCCTGGAGCCCAAAGTCCCTGGAGCCCAAATTCCCTGGATCCCAACTTCCCTTCTTGCCTTCCCTGGAGCCCAAATTCCCTGGAGCCCAAATTCCCTGCCAGCCCAAATTCCCTGGAGCCCAAATTCCCTGCAGCCCAAATTCCCTGCCAGCCCAAATTCCCTGGAGCCCAAAGTCCCTGGAGCCCAAATTCCCTGCCAGCCCAAATTCCCTGCAGCCCAAATTCCCTGCCAGCCCAAATTCCCAGGAGCCCAAATTCCCTGCCAGCCCAAATTCCCTGCCAGCCCAAATTCCCTGCAGCCCAAATTCCCTGCCAGCCCAAATTCCCTGCCAACCCAAATTCCCTGCAGCCCAAATTCCCTTCTTGCCTTCCCTGGCATCCAAAATTCCTTCCCCTTCTTGCCTTCCCTGGCATCCCAACTTCCTTTCCCTTTCCCTTCTTTCTTTCCCTTCTTTCCTTTCCCTTCTTTCCTTCCTTTTCTTTCCTTCCCTTTCCCTTCTTTCCCTTTCCCTTTCCCTTCTTTTTTTCCCTTCTTTTCTTTCCATTCCCTTCCTTTTCCCTTCCTTTTCCCTCTTTCCTCTTTCCCCCTTTCCCCTTTTCCCTTCCCTTCCCTTCCCTTCCCTTCCCTTCCCTTCCCTTCCCTTCCCTTCCCTTCCCTTCCCTTCCCTTCCCTTCCCTTCCCTTCCCTTCCCTTCCCTTCCCTTCCCTTCCCTTCCCTTCCCAAACCTTCCCTTCCCTTCCCTTCCCAAACCTTCCCTTCCCTTCCCTTCCCAAACCTTCCCTTCCCTTCCCTTCCCAAACCTTCCCTTCCCTTCCCTTCCCAAACCTTCCCTTCCCAAACCTTCCCTTCCCAAACCTTCCCTTCCCAAACCTTCCCTTCCCAAACCTTCCCAAACCTTCCCAAACCTTCCCAAACCTTCCCAAACCTTCCCTTCCCAAACCTTCCCTTCCCAAACCTTCACAAACCTTCCCAAACCTTCCCTTTTCTCTTCCCTTCCCATCATTTCTTCCTCTCCAATATTTCTCATCCCTCATTAACAATTCCTTGGGAGCCCCCCTCAATCTCCTGCCCTGGGGGGGCTCCTGGTGGGATTCCCGGGATTTTTGGGCTGGGCAGTGTTAACCAGGAGAGCTGTTCCTGCAGGAATACGTGGCCAACAAAACCAGGAAAACGGAGGAGCGGCGGAAGGGGATCAAGGACATCAACGCCGTGATCCAGCAGATCCACAGGGACCAGGATCTCACCCAGGGTGGGAAAACTCAGGAATCCTGGAAGGGGGGAAGGGGAGGGATCCCAGGGAATGGGTGTGGAGGGATCCCAGGGAATGATTCTGGAGGGATCCCAGGGAACGGGTGTGGAGAGATCCCAGGGAATGGGTGTAGAGGGATCCCAAGGAATGAATGTGGAGGAATCCCAGGGAATGATTCTGGAGGGATCCCAGGGAATGGGTGTGGAGGGATCCCAGGGAATGATTTTGGAGGGATCCCAGGGAATGATTTTGGAGGGATCCCAGGGAATGTTTTGGAGGGATCCCAGGGAATGACTGTGGAGGGATCCCAGGGCAGGAGCTTGGAGGGATCCCAGGGAATGACTGTGGAGGGATCCCAAGGAATGGTTTTGGAGAGATCCAAGGAATGAATGTGGAGGGATCCCAGGGCAGGAGGTTGGAGGGATCCCAGGGAATGATTTTGGAGGGATCCCAGAAAAGAAGGTTGGATGGATCCCAGGGAATGTTTTGGAGGGATCCCAGAAAAGAAGGTTGGATGGATCCCAGGGCCGGAGGTTGGAGTGGCCCCGGGCGAGTTTAGGACCCCAATCCCGGGATATTCCCGGTGAATCCCGGGCTGTTCCCAGTTAATCCCAGGGTATTCCCGGTGAATCCCGGGCTGTTCCCAGTTAATCCCAGGGTATTCCCAGTGAATCCCGGGCTGTTCCCAGTTAATCCCAGGGTATTCCCAGTGAATCCCGGGCTGTTCCCATTCCAGAGGTGGGCATGGAGCACTTCCTGAAGAAGGTGGAGGCCGCCCACTGCGCCGCCTGTGACCTGTTCCTGCCCATGCAGTTCGGAACCATCCAGAAACACCTGAAATCCCTGGATCACAACCACAACCGCAGGGTGAGCCGAGCCAGGCATTCCCAAATCCCGGGAGAGCCGAACCAGGGATTCCCAAATCCTGGGAGAGCCAAACCAGGGATTCCCAAATCCCGGGAGAGCCAATCTGGGGATTCCCAAATCCTGGGAGAGCCGAGCCAGGGATTCCCAAATCCTGGGAGAGCCAATCCAGGGATTCCCAAATCCCTGGAGAGCTGATCTGGGGATTCCCAAATCCCAGGAGAGCCGATCTGGGGCTTCCCAAATCCCAGGGAGCCCATACAGAGGATTCCCAAATCCCGGGAGAGCCAATCTGAGATTTCCCAAATCCCAGGAGAGCTGATCCAGGGCATTCCCAAATCCCAGGAGAGCCAATCCAGGGGCTTCCCAAATCCCAGGAGAGCCAATCCAGGGGATTCCCAAATCCTGGGAGAGCTGATCCAGGGGCTTCCCAAATTCTGGGAGAGCCAATCCATGGGATTCCCAAATCCCAGGAGAACTGATCCAGGGGCTTCCCAAATCCCAGGTGAGATGATCCAGGGGATTCCCAAATCCCAGGAGAGATGATCCAGGGGCTTCCCAAATCCCAGGAGAGATGATCCAGGGGATTCCCAAATCCCAGGAGAGATGATCCAGGGGCTTCCCAAATCCCAGGAGAGCTGATCCAGGGGATTCCCAAATCCTGGGAGAACCGATCTGGGGCTTCCCAAATCCCAGGGGGCCCATACAGAGGATTCCCAAATCCCAGGAGAGCCAATCTGAGATTTCCCAAATCCCAGGAGAGCTGATCCAGGGGCTTCCCAAATCCCAGGAGAGCTTCTCCTCAGCTCCTGCCCTGGGCTGGGCTGGGCCTGTGGCTCTGGGAGCTTCAGCCAGGGAATCTCCAGGGAATTCTGAGGGATTTGTGTCCCCAGAACCTTTTTTCCCACGAAATTTTGATGGATTTGTGTCCCCAGAACCTTTTTCCACAAAATCTTTGCTTAATTTTCATGGATTTGTGTCCCCAGAACCTTTTTCCCACAAAATCATCAGTTAATTTTCCTGGATTTGTGTCCCCAGAACCTTTTTCCCATGGAATCTTTGCTTAATTTTCATGGATTTGTCTCCCCAGAACCTTTTTCTCAAGGAATTTTCAGTTAATTTTCATGGATTTTTGTCCCCAGAACCTTTTTCCCACAAAACCTTCGCTCAATTTTCCTGGATTTGTGTCCCCAGAACCTTTTTCCCATGGAATCTTAGCTCAGTTTCCCTGGATTTGTGTCCCCAGGCTCTCCCTCCTCATCCTCTCCGGTGACTTTTGTGTCCTTCCCCCCCTTCCTTTGATCCTTCCCCGCTCCCAGCTGGGCTGACGTCATTCCCAGCTTTCCCCAGGCGGCTTTTCCCGGTGTAAAACCCCCTGATTCCCGGGATTTGGCTCTGGATTGACCCCCTGTGTGTCCCCCCTGCAGGCCATGCTGGAGCAATCCAAGAAATCCTCTCTGGTGGTGGCCCGGAGCATCCTCAACAACAAACTCATCAGCAAGAAGCTGGAGCGGTACCTCAAGGTGGGGATCGGGAATTGCCGCTGGAATTCCGCCGGAGCCGAGCCCCCGGGGCTCCTGGGGAGGATTTTTGGGAAGGGGTGGGATCCTGGGCTGATATTCCCGGAGTTTTTCCCTGTGGAAGGGGAGCCTTGGGCTTGGCCCTGCCGACCTTGGGAGTCGTGGAATGGTTCCCAGCTCCCCTGGAATGTTCTGGAAGGTCCCTGCTCCAGGTGAACATTCCCAGCTCTCCAGAATCCTGGAATTATGGAATGGTTTGGGTGGGAAGAGACCTTAAGGATCATCCCATTCCCACCTCATTCCAAGGGCAGGGACACCTTCCATGGCCCAGGTGGGGCCTGGGACACTCCCAGGGATGGAGCAGCCACAGCTCCTCTGGGAATTCCATCCCAGCCTCTCACCACCCTCCCAGTCCAGCATTCCTTCCCAAATTCCCTGTAAATTCCCCCTTTTCCAAGGGGAAACCATTCCCTGTGTCCTGTCCCTCCATCCCTTATCCCAAATCCCTCTCCAGCTCCCCTGGAATGTTCTGGAAGGTCCCTGCTCCAGGTGAACATTCCCAGCTCTCCCAGCCTGACTCCAGAGCAGAGGGGCTCCAGAATCCTGGAATTATGGGTGGGAAGAGACCTTAAGGATCATCCCATTCCCACCTCATTCCAAGGGCAGGGACACCTTCCATGGCCCAGGTGGCTCCTGGGACACTCCCAGGGATGGAGCAGCCACAGCTTCCCTGGGAATTCCATCCCAGCCCCTCAGAGGGAGGAATTCCATCCCGGTATCCCGCGTGTAGCTCGGATCCGCGTTCCGGAGGCAGCAGCTGCTCCGGGAGCTGCTCATTTCCCAGTTCCCCCCAGGGCTGTGGGAGGTGTGAATTCCTGAACTCCCGGCAGACGAATGTTTGCCTCCCCTTCCCAGGGCGAGAATCCCTTCACGGACGATCCGGAGGAGAAGGAGGAGCACGAGGAAGGGGAAGGAGGAGCCGGGAACGCCGAGGAAGGAGCCGAGGGAGGAGCGGAGGAGGAGAACAAGGACGAGGAGGAGAACCCGGAGGAGGAGGAGGAGGAGGAGAACCCGGAGGGGGAAAACCCCCAAGAGGAGCGGAACGCGGAGGAGGAGAACAAGGATCCGGAGGAGAATCCCGGAAAAGAGGGGGAGGGAGAGGAGAATCCCAAAAAAGAGGGGACAGAGACAGAGCGGGAGCGCCGGGCACAGACAGAGCTGGAGCAGAACTCCCCGAATCCAGAGGATCCAGAGGGGGCTCTCCCGGGGGAAGGGGAGCAGCAGCAGCCGGAGCAGCAGCAGGAGGAGGAGGAGGAGGAGGAGGAGGGAAGCGAGGAAGGCCCCGAGGCCGTGGAATGAACCCACCCCGGGGGAAGGACCCGACGTGTGTGTTGGATGTTCCGGATCCCGCCGTGTCCGTGGATGTTTTCCGTTCTCGTCCCGCCGATCCCGCGTAGCCGGGGGAGCCTCTTCCCTGGGAAGTGATTTTTTTGTTTGTTTGTTTTTGGGGGTTTTTTTTGAGGACTAGAGGATTTTTTTTACGGAACCTCCACGTTTAGTCGCTAGTTTCGTGCGGTCTCTGTTTCTTAGGTGGCTTTGTAGGAGATTTTTTCCCTTTGGAGCATGTGTGGAAGCCGGAGCTGCTCCGGAGCCTCTTCCCCCGGGAACGGGAGCGTGTCCGTGCGGGACAGAGCCGTGCCCTCGGCCTGGGAACGGCAGCACTTCGGTTCCAGGGGGTTTCCTCGAGGCCCTCCGTGGCTTCCCGTGACTGTAACGGCCCCGTTCCCGATGTTTTCCCGGCCCTTCTCCCGCGGAGCGAAGCGTTCAGTGCTGTTGACGTCGTGTTGTTTGTAAAACGGTTTCATTTTCCAGGTCGATGTGTCGGTGGGTGGAGATAAAAAAGGACTTATCCCGAGTTTATCCGCGGCTCTGCCTGAATTCCTGGTGTCCCAGGAAAGCCTGGGAGAGGTTGGAGCCACTCCACAGTCCCACATTTCCGTGGCCTGGGTCGTTCCCTGCGTTTCCGTCTCCATGGCTGGAGCTGCCACGAGCGGGAGTTGTGGATTCTCCTTCTGGAGACGAGGGAGAAATGAGGGAATGGGTTTCTGTGGTGGGAAGGGACCTTAAAGCTCAGCCCATTCCACCCCTGCCATGGGCAGGGACACCTTCCAAGGACCAGGTCACTCCAACGGGGCTGGAAAAGGATGTGGAGCTCGAGGAAAACCACGGGGTGGTTCTGGACAAGCTGAGGCCCAGCCTGGACCTCCTCAGCCACTTCCTGCAGCCGCTGGTTGGTTTGAAGGGGTTTTAATTTGGTTTTTTGGGCAAATGTTGAGGAAAAAGCTGCTGGAAAGCTGGGATGGGGATGGAGGATCCCATTGCTGGGAGGGAATGGGAACTGGGGACATTGTGAGGGGATGGGGGACATTGTGAGAGGGTGGAGGAAGGACATTGTCACTGTGAGGGGATGGAGATAAGGGACATTGTCACTGTGAGGGGATGGAGATAAGGGACATTGTCACTGTGAGGGGATGGAGGGACATTGTCACTGTGAGGAGATGGAGATGGAGATGAGGGACATTGTCACTGTGAGGGGATGGGGATGTGGGACATTGTCACTGTGAGGGGATGGAGGGACATTGTCACTGTGAGGAGATGGAGATGGAGATGAGGGACATTGTCACTGTGAGGGGATGGGGATGTGGGACATTGTCACTGTGAGGAGATGGAGATGGAGGGACATTGTCACTGTGAGGAGATGGAAATGGAGATGAGGGACATTGTCACTGTGAGGGGATGGAGGGACATTGTCACTGTGAGGGGATGGGGATGGAGGAACATTGTCACTGTGAGGGGATGGAGGGACATTGTCACTGTGAGGGGATGGAGGGACATTGTGACTGTGAGGGGATGTAGGGACATTGTCACTGTGAGGGGATGGAGATGGAGGGACATTGTCACTGTGAGGGGACGGAGGAAAGCGTTGCTGTGAGGGGACAGGAACACCATGGCTGTGAGGGGATGGGGGACATTGTCATTGAGGGGACGGGGACACCATGGCTGCGAGGGGCTGGGTTCACAGCCGGTCCTCAGGTCAGTTCGGTGCCGGTGGGGACCCGGTTGGAGTCGCTCCCGCCCCAGCCCCGGGGGCTCCATGGCGGCGCCCGCCTCCCCCTCAGCGCCGGCCCCGGGCGAGCCCCGCGCCGCAGCCCAATCAGGAGCGAGAACGGCTCTGATTGACAGGTGGGCGCGCCGGCGGCCCCCCGGGGAGGAAGCGCCTCCGCCAATCGCATCGGGGGAGGGCCGCCGGGCCGACCAATGGGAGCGGCGGGCGGGCCGCGCCTCTGGGCGAGCTCCACCAATGGAAAGCTTCGTGGGCGGGCCCTCGCAGCAGAGGGGCCCAATGGGAGGCGGGCGCGGCGCGCGTGCGCAGTTGGCGCTCGGGCGAGCGGTGCGGCGGCGCCGGGCGGAGGCGGAGGCGGCGATGGAGCCGGGATACGGCGGTAGGTGCGGGGCGGCCCCGCGGCGCCGCCGCTCCCTCGGGGCGGTGGCGGCTCCGTCCCGCCGCTGCCTCAGTGCTGGCTCCGTTACCGGCGGGAGAACCGGGTGGGGGGGGCGCCCAGCCGTTGCGGGAAGCGCTGCGCCCGCCTCCCGTGAAGGGCCTGCGCCGCTGATTGGCTGAGAGCCCCGTCGCTCAGCGACAGGGCGCCGCTGATTGGTTGGGCGGGCTCTATGGGGGGGGCTGTTCCCTGAGGGGAGCGCGGGGGGGGGGCGGAAATGGCGCCGGTCCCATTTCTGAAGACGACACAAAATGGCGGCCGCGGCCCCGCCCCCGCCGCGTGCGCCTCAGTTTCCCCCTCTCCTTCCCGGTCCCGCTGGTTGCGAACCCCGAGAGTCCTGTACCCTCCTCAGGGGGGTCCCATGTCCCACTCAGGGGGTCCCATTCCCTCCTCAGCTTGGTCCCATCCCCTCCTCAGGGGGGTCCCGTGTCTCCTCCGCAGGGAGACCCGTCCCCTCCTCAAGGCGCTCCCACTCCCCTCATGGGTCCCCCCTCCCGGATCCTCCCACTCGGATCCCGCTGGGATCCCCCCATCAGGTCTCCCCCTGGATTCCCCCTCCTTGGATCTCCCCCAAAATTCCCTGTGGATCTCTGAATTCCCCCCCCCCGCCTCAGATCCCCTTCCCTGGATCCCCCCCGGGGTTGTCTTTGCCCCCCGAGGTGTTTCCTCATCCCCGGTGTAACAACATCCAGCCAGGAATTGTCAGTGGAAGCACCAGGGAGCGGGTGGGATCCCTCTGGAATCCCATCCGGGATTGCAGCAGCACCAAAAGGCTGTTGAGGCTCTTCAGCCTCCTTCCCTGGCCCGGGGAAGGGATTTATGAGGGGAAAATCCCGTCCTCCTCCACCAAAAGGGCGTCGACTTCCTTGGTGTCACCGGGATCTGCGGATCCCGCCGGGATTTAATGTCCCTTTAAACCAAAATCGAGGATGCAGAGGTGGGAGTTGGAAGAAAGTCACCGAAAAGGGAGTTTAACAGCTGGATATCGGTCATTTAAAGCCCCTGGATGGAGTTTATTTGGATGTCAGAGGGTGGCATCCGACAGCATCCCAGAGCCTGGATCCTCTTCCCGCCTGGATTCATCCCCCCCTTCACTTGTATCCGCATTCACGGGCACAAAAGATTCCACATGGATGAGTTTTCCTTCAAATTATGGACACAAAGATCCCACGAGGACAGTTTTTCCTTCCCTGCTGACGGCACTTCCCTGGGTTTTATCCCCTGATCGGGATTGCAGCGGGATTTATAACTAATCCAGCTCCTGCCTGGCCTTCCCTCATCCCTCCACGTCCTGCAGGGATCCTGCAGAATTCATGGATACAACCCATGGACAGAGATCCTTCAGAATTCATGGATACAACCCGTGGGAGATCCTTCAGAATTCATGGATACAACCCATGGACAGAGATCCTTCAGAATTCATGGATATAACCCATGGACAGAGATCCTTCAGAATTCATGGATACAACCCATGGACAGAGATCCTTCAGAATTCATGGATATAACCCATGGACAGAGATCCTTCAGAATTCATGGATACAACCCGTGGGAGATCCTTCAGAATTCATGGATACAACTCATGGACAGAGATCCTTCAGAATTCATGGATACAACCCATGGACAGAGATCCTTCAGAATTCATGGATATAACCCATGGACAGAGATCCTTCAGAATTCATGGATACAACCCATGGACAGAGATCCTTCAGAATTCATGGATATAACCCATGGACAGAGATCCTTCAGAATTCATGGATACAACCCGTGGCCAAGGTGGGAATCTGAGCTGCAGCATCTCCTCCATCAAGCTTTTAAATCCTTTTCCGGCGTTTTCGCTGTTCTTTGGGAATAAAAACCAGGATTAAAATCCCCTTGAATGAGTGTTAAATCAGCCTGGGGGCTCTTTGCCGAGCGAGTCTGGAGGAACAACTTGGAAGAGTTCAGGCACCTCCGAGTCATTCCCGAGAAAGATTCCGTTGGATTCATGGAATTAACGAGCTGCTTAATGAGGGATCTTCCCTTTGCCTCGTGGGACTGGGAATGGAGCAAACTCCATAGGGGGGTTTTATCGTGGATTTTTCCTGGTTTATGGTATAAAAGCGAAGGAATTCCGAGAGTTTGGGGTTATTTGGGGTTTTTTAAAGGATGTGGAAGTGGGAAAAGCAGCCTTGGTGGTTTGAATCCCGTGCCTGTTGAGGTTTTGGAGCCTGTTTGATCCCCCAGCCTTGCAGGCAATATATTGATTTAATTGAAATAATTCCTCGTTCCCAAAAGGCAAACTCTTCTCCCTGGAGAAACTCCTGCCTGGAAATCAGGAATCGTCACCCAGGGCACGCTCAGCTCCAGAAAATTCACCACCTGCTCCTTTCCATGTTGGTTTTTTCCCCCTGCTTTGCTCTTAATTCCGTGGTTTTTATCCCGGGAGAGACGGCGACGAGGATTCGCTCCGAGAGTTTTCCCTCGTTGGGGGCGTTTCTGGAATATTCAGTTCCACAATTAGCCACGGGGCCGTTAATTAGCGCGGGCCTGAGGTGGTTGTTATCCCACATCTCCGTCCCTGGGAAGAGCGGGATAATGGCTCGGGAAACACCCCGGGACACAAAACCAAGGAGCTTTATCCCGGAGAATCCCGAGGGACCGAGAGCCGGGGTTCCTTTGGGCTGGAATTTGGGATGAGCAGCCTCTCTTTTCCTGGGGGTTCCGGGCAGGGCCGGGCTGGTTTTGCCTCCTGGATCAACATTCCCAAGGTTTTCTTGGAAATGGCTTAAAACTGGAAGGGGGGGGGAGCTGGGATTGGTTGGGAACACGGTTTGAGGGGCCTGCCTGGAAAAACCTTTCCCTGCCTTGGCATCGCTTCCCTTTCCCGCTTTTGGGATGATCCCAAAGTCCCTGATTCCAGCCAGGGCTCGGGATCACTGGAGATCGTGGATTTGAATCCATGTGGAAGATGGAGCCGAGCTCCGGCCGGAATTCCATGGAATTCCCTCCCCAGGAGGCCAAGGGACGGCTGGAAAAGCCCAGCCCGGCATTTGGAAAAGCCCAGCCCGGCATCTGGGAAAGCCCAGCCCGGCATCTGGGAAAGCCCATCCCGAGGGAAAGGGGAGCTGGGCTGGGAACAACCTCCCCACGCTGCCAGTGGGAAGGGGAATTATCTGGGAATGTGTGTCCTGGTGGGATCTGTGGATCCTGGTGGGATCTCTTGTGTGTCCTGGTGGGATCTGTGGATCCTGGTGGGATCTCCTGCCTGTCCTGGTGGGATCTCCTGTGTGTCCTGGTAGGATCTGTGTATCCTTGTGGGATCTCTTGTGTGTCCTGGTGGGATCTTCTGTGGATCCTGGTGGGATCTGTGGATCCTGGTGGGATCTCTTGTGTGTCCTGGTGGGATCTCCTGTGGATCCTGGTGGAATCTCTGTGTCCTGGTGGGATCTGTGTGTCCTGGTGGGATCTCCTGTGGATCCTGGTGGGATCTCTGTGTCCTGGTGGGATCTCCTGCATATCCTGGTGGGATCTCCTGCATATCCTGGTGGGATCTCCTGTGTATCCTGGTGGGATTTCCTTTGGATCCTGGTGGGATCTGTGGATGCTGGTAGGATCTCCTGTGTATCCTGGCGGGATCTCCTGTGGATCCTGGTGGGATCTGTGGATCCTGGTGGGATCTCCTCCCTGTCCCGATGGGATCTCCTACCTGTTCTGGTGGGATCTGTGGATCCTGGTGGGATCTCCTGCCTGTCCTGGTGGGATCTGTGGATCCTGGTGGGATCTGTGGATCCTGGTGGGATCTCCTCCCTGTCCTGGTGGGATCTCCTCCCTGTCCTGGTGGGATCTCCTCCCTGTCCTGGTGGCATGTCCTGCTTGTCCTGGCCCTTCCCTGTTTCTCCCCCCTGGAAAGGAGCTCCCCTTGCTGCCGGTCCTGGAGCGAGCGGATCGAAGGCGCCTCGTTAACACAAAGCTCTTAATTAGCACTGGGAGGCTCAGGGAGCTCGAAGTGTTTCCTCCAGCTGGGATCCCCCACCGGGATCCCCGATATTCCCAAGGGAAAAGGAGGCTCCTGCTGCCATATCCCAACGGGAACATCCCTCCCCCAGTGCCTGGGGGGGTTTATCCCACCATTCCCTGGAATCCATGGAATCCTGCTTTCCCTGCCAGAACATCCCCTCGACCTTTAGGTTGGGGGCGTTTCCCAAGGTGGGATGGGGCTGGAATTGGGGACTTTGTTGGGATTGGGGTCGGGAAGGGGAGGAACAGCCCCCCCTGCTCACGGCCCTGCTCTTTTCCCAGGATACGGCACCTGGAGCGCCGGGACCACCAACACACAGGGTGAGTTTGGGGGACCCCCTTGGCTTCCCCCTTTTTCCTTCCCCTTTTCCCTCCCCCTTTTTGCTCCCCCTTTTTTCCTCCCCCCTTTTTCCTCCCTCTTATTCCTCCCCCTTTTTTCCTTCTCCTTCTTTTTCTTCCCTTTTTCCTCCTTCTTTTTTGTCCCCCCTTTTTCCTTCTCCCTTTTCCTTCTCCCTTTTCCTCCCCCCTTTTTTCCCCTCTTATTCCTCCCCCTTTTTTCCTCTTCCTTGTTTTCCTTCCCTTTTTCTTCCCCCTTTTTTCCTTCCCCTTTTTCTTTTTTATTTCTCCCCCCATTTTCCTTCTCCCTTTCTCCTTCTCCCTTTTCTTCCCCCTTTTTCCTCTCCCCTTTTCCTTCCCCCTTTTCCTCTCCCCTTTTCCTCTCCCCTTTTTTCTTCCCCCTTTTTCCTCCCCTTTTTTCTTCCCTCTTTTTTTCTTCCCCCTTTTTCCTCCCTCTTTTTCCTCCCTCTTTTTTCCTTCCCCTTTTTTCCTTCTCTCTTTTCCTCCCTTTTTCCTTCTCCCTTTTCCTCCCTCTTTCCTTCTCCCTTTTCCTTCTCCCTTTTCCTTCTCCCTTTTCCTTCTCCCTTTTCCTTCTCCCTTTTTCTTTCTCTCTTTTCCTTCTCCCTTTCTCCTTCTCCCTTTTCCTCTCCCTTTTCCTTCTCCCTTTTTCCTTCTCCCTTTTCCTCTCCCTTTTTCCTTCCTCCTTTTTCCACCTCCTTTTTTCCTCCCCCCTTTTCCTCCCTTTTTCCTTCTCCCTTTTCCTCCTCCTTTTTCCTCCTCCCTTTTTCCTCCCTTTTTTCCTCCCCCCCTTTTCTTCCCTTTTTCCTCCCCCCTTTTTTCTCCCCTTTTTCCTCCCCCTTTTTCCTTCCCCTTTTCCATCTCTCCCTTCTTCCTCTTCCCCCTTTTCCTTCCCCTTTTCCTCCTCTCTTTTCCTTCCTCTTTTTCTCCCCCCTTTTCCTCCCCCCCTTCCCTCCCCTTTTCCCTCCCGTTCCCCCAGCAGGAATTCAGGAGATGTTCTGACCCCTTTTCCCAACCCCTTCCATTCCCTTTTCCTGCTCTTTTCCTGCTTTTTGAAGGATTTTCTGCCCTCATCCCAATTCCTTCCCATCCCAAACAATTCAACCTGTTCCCCAAACCCCCCAAAAAGCAGCTTCATTCAATTACCCCTTTAATTATCCTAATTAACCCTCCTGCCTTCCCCCTTTCCCGTTCCCTGCCGGGGCTCCAGCCCCTTTTCCCAGCAGGTTTTTGGCCCTTTTCCCGTCGGGATTTGGGGCTTTGGGAGCTGAAATTCCCTTTTCTCTCTGTCCTGCCCAGGTTCCTACGCCACGAACGCCGCGAGCTGGCAAGGTGGGGGTGCAGAGTCTCGTGCTCATAACACTTTAATATCAATGTATTTTATGGTGTAAAATACCTTTAGTCTTTATAATATTAAAAAGTGTTTATAAAGTTTGTATATCAACATATTTTATGATATAAAATACTTTTAGTCTTTATAATATTAAAAAGTGTTTATAACACTTTAATATCAATATATTTTATTATGTAAAATACTTTCAGTCTTTACAATATTTAAAAGTGCTTATGACACTTTAATATCAATGTATTTTATGATGTAAAATACCTTTAGTCTTTATAATATTAAAAGGTGTTTATAAAGTTTGTATATCAACATATTTTATGATATAAGATACTTTTAGTCTTTATAATATTAAAAAGTGTTTATTACACTTTAATATCAATATATTTTATTATGTAAAATACTTTCAGTCTTTACAATATTTAAAAGTGCTTATGACACTTTAATATCAATGTATTTTATAATGTAAAATACCTTTAGTCTTTATAATATTAAAAAGTGTTTCTAACACTTTATTATCAATATATTGTGATATCAAATACGTTTTTTTTTTCTAATATTAAAAAATCCTTATAACATTTTAATACTGTATTAGGATATTGAATACCTTTAGTCTTTATAATATTTGGAAGTGCTTATAACACTGTGATATCTATATATTTTATAGTATAAAATACCTTCAGTGTTTATAATATTAAAAAGTGATATTAAGTACCTTTTATCTTTATAATATTAAAAAGTGTTTGTAATACTTTAACATCAGTATATTAGAATATCAAATACCTTTAGTCTTTATAATATTAAACAGTGTTTATAATGTTTGAAAATCAACATCTTTAATGACATTAAGTATCCTTAATCCTTACAATATTAAAAAGTGTTTATAACACTTTATTATCAATATTTTACTGTATCAAGTATCTTTAGTGTTTTTAATATTAAAAAGTGTTTATAGCACTTTATTATCAATATTTTACCCTATCAAACACCTTTAGCCTTTTTAATATTAAAAAGTGTTTACAGCACTTCATTATCAATATTTTACCACATCAAATACCTTGAGTCTTTTTAATATTAAAAAGTGTTTATAACACTTTTTTATCAATATTTTACCCTATCAAATATCTTTAGTGTTTTTAATATTAAAAAGTGTTTATAGCACTTTATTATCAATATTTTACCCTATCAAACACCTTTAGCCTTTTTAATATTAAAAAGTGTTTACAACACTTCATTATCAATATTTTACCACATCAAATATCTTTAACGTTTTTAATATTAAAAAGTGTTTATAGCACTTCATTGTCAATATTTTACTGTATCAAATACCTTTAGTCTTTTTAATATTAAAAAGTGTTTATAGCACTTCATTATCAATATTTTACCACATCAAATACTTTTAGCCTTTTTAATATTAAGAAGTGTTTATAATGTTTGAAAATCAACATCTTTTATGACATTAAGTATCCTTAATCCTTACAATATTAAAAAGTGTTTATCAATATTTTACTGTATCAGATACTTTTAGTCTTTTTAATATTAAAAAGTGTTTACAGCACTTCATTATCAATATTTTACCACATCAAATATCTTTATTCTTTTTAATATTAAAAAGTGTTTATAGCACTTTATTATCAATATTTTACTGTATCAAATACCTTTAGTCTTTCTAATATTAAAAAGGGTTTATAGCACTTCACTGTCAATATATTATGATATCAAATAGCTTCGTTTTTTACATTATATTTTTATCATTAAAAATTTATATTAAAAAGATTTTGTAACACTTTATTATCACTATATTACGAGACTAAATACCTTTATCCTTTACAACATTAAAAAGTCTTTTATAACCTTTTAACCCCAGTATATTTCAGAGTATAAAACCTGTTTTTAGTGGCTATAATGACAATAAAGAGCAGTTTGTGAGGTGTTTAAAGTTGTTTTGTGCCCCCCCAGGCTATGAGGGCTACGATTATTACACCCCCCAGAGCTCGGCCGCTCCCGCCGCCGCCTCCTACGCCTACGGAGCCGCTTCCGGAGCCTGGGAGCCTCCCAAGCCTTCGGAGCTGGGCCTCAACTCCGACGGAGCCGCCGCCGCCGCCTACGGAGCCGACGGAGCCGGCCCGGAGAACTCCGACTCCATCATCGCCAAGATCAACCAGCGCCTGGACATGCTGTCCAAGGAGGGCAGCGCCGGCGCCGCCGAGGGCATGGACGAGCACGAGGGGTGAGCGGCGGGATGGCGGGAGAGGGGCGGGATGGCGGGAGCGTTCCTGGGATAGGGCATTCCCAGGAGAGTGGCGGGATAACGGGAGCGGGAACGGGAGAACGGCGGGATAATGGGAGCATTCTCAGGATAGGGCATTCCCGGGAGACTGATGGGGTAATGGGAGCATTCCCGGGAGACTGACAGGATAACGGGAGTGGGAACGGGAGACTGACGGGATCACGGGAGCATTCCCAGGATAGGGCATTCCCGGCAGACTGATGGGATAACAGGAGTGGGAACGGGAGAGTGACGGGATGATGGGAGCATTCCTGGGATAGGGCATTCCTGGGAGACTGATGGGATAATGGGAGCATTCCTGGGATAGGGCATTCCCAGGAGAATGACGGGATAACGGGAGCGTTCCAGGGATAGGGCATTCCCGGGAGAGTGATGGGATAATGGGAGCGTTCCCGGGATAGGGCATTCCCAGGAGAATGATGGGATAACGGGAGCGTTCCCAGGATACTGATGGGATAACGGGAGCATTCCCGGGAGACTGATGGGATAATGGGAGCATTCCCAGGATAGGGCATTCCTGGGAGACTGATGGGATAACGGGAGCATTCCCAGGAGAGGGTATTCCCGGGAGACTGATGGGATAACGGGAGCATTCCCAGGATAGGGCATTCCCGGGAGAATGGCGGGATAACGGGAGCATTCCCGGGATCAGTGCTGGGATAACAGGAGCATTCCCGGGATACTGCTGGGATAACAGGAGCACCAGGAGTGAGGCATTCCCAGGATACTGCTGGGATAACGTGAGCATTCCCGGGATCAATGCTGGGATAACAGGAGCTCTCCCTCCATCAAAAAACCGCTTTTCTTCAATATCCCTGAACTTCCCCCAGAACAAGAGGACACAGAAAACCATCAGTCCTGAGGGTTTAAAAACCCCCCTATCCCGTTTTTCCGGCCCAAACCCCTTGGCTCGGGCTGGGAAGGGCCAGGAAAGGATGGGAAGGGCTGGGAAGGGATGCAGGGAAGTGATTCCAGGCCTTGACCGTGCTCTCCCTCCATCAAAAGTTCAATATCCCTGAACTTCCCCCAGAACAAAGGTGCTGCAGGGCACAGGGTTTAAAAACCCTCCTATCCCGTTTTTCCGGCCCAAACCCCTCGGCTGGGGCTGGGCAGGGCCGGGAAGGGACGCCGGGAAGCGATTCCAGGCCCTGACCTCTCCCTCTCCCCCCGCAGCTCCTTCCGCTTCGAGTCGTTCGACTCGTACGACTCGCGCCCGTCGCTGGGCGAGCGGGACCTTTACCGGGCCGGCTACTCCGACTACGGCGACGCCGCCGCCGAGCGCGGAGACTCCTTCGGCGCCGCCGGCTCCGGCTCCGGCTCCGGCCACTTCGACTCGCGGCGGGAGCAGCCGCGGAGCCGCGGGAACGGCTTCGGGCTCCTGCGGGGCCGGGGGCAGAACCGCGCCCAGAGCCGGGGCCGCCTCGGCGCCTTCGGCCGCCCCGAGGGCTTCCCGCCCTCCTCCAGCTCGGAGCGCCTGTCGGCACGATGGAACGAGCTCAACTACCTGGGGGCCGCGCGCGGGATGGGCGGCGCCGGGGCCAACCGGCTGCCATCCCTCTTCTCCCAAGCCCTGGTGCCCGAGTACGGCGACTACGGCGACTACGGGGACTACGGCGACTACGGGGACTACGGGGACTACGGGGATTACGGGGACTACGGAGACTACGGAGACTACGGAGAGTACGGGATGATGGGCATGGGAATGGGGCGCTACGGGAACGCGCCCTACGGGATGGGCCGGCAGCGCAACAGGGACAGGATGGGAGCGGCCCCCTGGCACGGGAACACCCTCGCCGTGAGTCCGGGAACGGGGAATGGGGGGGATTCCTGGGAGAGGGAGGAGTTGGTTTGTGGGGAGTTGGAGGTGGAATTCCTTGGAGAAGGAGGAGTTGCTTCATTGGGGTTCTTGTCATGTCCTGGGGGATTGGGGGTGGAATTCCTTGGAGAAGGAGGAGTTGGTTCATGGGGTGTTGGGGGTGGAATTCCTGGGAGAAGGAGGAGTTGGTTCATGGGGGTTCCAGCCATGTCCCAGGGGGGTGGAGGTGGAATTCCTGGGAGAAGGAGGAGTTGCAGGTGGAATTCCTTGGAGAAGGAGGAGTTGCTTCATTGGGGTTCTTGTCATGTCCTGGGGGATTGGGGATGGAATTCCTTGGAGAAGGAGAAGAAGGAGTTTCCGTGGGAACCATCAAGGCAGGGTGGAACAGTTTGACTTTAACTCTCCCTTGGTGCCTGGAATTTCCCTGATCCCAGCATTTCTCCCTGGTTTAGCCCAAGAGAAGAGGCTTCCGGAGCCGCTCCGGGGGCCGCTCCGACGGGGAAGGGGGTCGGAAGCGGAAACAATCCCAGAGCGGGGACGACCCCGAGGCCAAACAGCCCCGGACCGACAGCGAGGGCGACGACTCCGACAACGGTACGGCCCCGGATCCATCCCAAAGCCGCCCTTTTCCCGGGATTTCAGGGGTTTTCCCGCCTCTCCCGGGGTTTTATCCCGATCCGGAGCTGCTTCTTCCCCCCCTGAGTTGTTTCCCTTTTTTCCCGCAGCGGACGAGGGAGAAGGAGAGGAAAAATCCGGGGATGAAGGTGACAAAGGTGTAAGTGGCTCCAGCATCCAGGGAAAATGTGGGAATGTTGTGGCTGCTCCGGGGGGTGGGATGTGGAAAATCCCCCAGAAATCGTGTTTGGAGCCCGGGTATCGTGGGAGGATTTGCCCTTGGAATTCCCACGGGGATCACGGGCGGATCTGCTGCACTGAGGGGGCTGGGAAGCTCTGGGAGAGGGAAAGTTGGGATCCTGGAGGGGGAAAGTTGGGATCCTGGAGTGGGAAAGTTGGAATCCTGCCCCTGGATGTGGCTCCTGGGGAGGCTCCTTAGGGCTGAATCCCAATTTAGGGGGATGTTTCCAGGCAGGATTTGGATCCTGGGGGCAGGTTTGGGGTCTGGAAAGCTCTTGGAGTGGGAAAGTTTGGATCCTGTGCCTGGATGTGGCTCCTGGGGAGGCTCTTTGGGGCTGAATCCCAATTTAGGGAGGGGTTTCCAGGTGGGATTTGGATCCTGGGGGCAGTTTTGGGGTCTTGGAGTGGAAAAGTTGGGATCCTGCCCCTGGATGTGGCTCCTGGGGAGGCTCTTTGGGGCTGAATCCCAATTTAGGGAGGGGTTTCCAGGTGGGATTTGGATCCTGGGGGCAGGTTTGGGGTCTGGAAAGCTCTTGGAGAGGGAAAGTTGGGATCCTGGAGGGGGAAAGTTGGGATCCTGCCCCTGGATGTGGCTCCTGGGGAGGCTCTTTAGGGCTAATCCCAATTTAAGGGGATGTTTCCAGGTGGGATTTGGGTCCTGGGGGGCAGTTTTGGGGTCTGCAGATCCAGGAAAATGAGGGGCTGGGGGAGGTTCAGGTTGGACATTGGGAAAAATTCCTTCCTGGGAAGGGTTGGAAGGGGCTGCCCAGGGCAGGGCTGGAATCACATCCCTGGAAGTGCCCAAAAAAATCTGGATGTGTCCCTTTGGGGGGGGGACATGGCTCAGGGGTGGCCTTGGAAGTGCCAGGTTGGGTTGGACGATCCCAAAGGTCTTTTCCAACCTGAACAATCCCACGATTCCACGACGTGGATCCCTAATCCCTGGGATCCGAGGGGTTTATCCCCATCCCTACAAACGAGGGCCGGCGAATCCCGGAAGGACAGGAGGGAATTCCCAACAGGAATAACCCCGGGGGTCTCTCTTTGTGCTTCTCTTTTCCAGGAGAACCGGAATGGGGGGGATTGGGCGGAGCCAAGGGGGGGTCCCCCCATTCCCGGGGTCCTCCCGGAACGATCCCGCTCCGGCTCCATCCGCTTCCCGCCGGGATGCGCCACCAGCTCCACGTTGGGATCCCGTCACCCATCCAGGTGCTGCCCAGCCCGGCACGTGGAATTGCCCCTCTGGAAAACCGGGAAGTGCCCAAAACCACGCGGATGTTCCCGTGATTCCCACGGCATTCCTTGATTTCCCTGCCCTGCCAGGCAGAGGGAAAAACATCCCGAGCCAAGGGATTTTCCAGGGAGGCTCCCCGGGATCCCCCTGCTTTGGTTCAGTCCTTAAATTAGGTGGGAATTCAGGTGTGTCGAAGAATCCAAGGAATTAATCCAGGGAAGGGCGGCTTTCCCTGGGAATTATCCAATTATCCACCTCCCAACTCGGAGCTTTCTGCCCCAAAACGTGTCAGGGCTTCGGACTTTTCCTCCTTTTCCTTCTTTTTTTGCTTTCCTGATAATTCTCAAGGAATTATTAGAGGTTTATCCAGGGATTCCCGAGGAATTCTTGGGAATGGGACGTGAGGGGCAGGTCCCAAACCATGCCCAGGGAAGCAGAACCGCTGGAGCTCCGGGATCTCCCGGGATTTTGGGGCTTCGGGAGCTCCGGGATCTCCCGGGATTTTGTGGCTTTGGGAGCGGCTTTTTCAGCCCCTGGGGAAAAAAGGGGGGAACAGGGAAAAAAGAAAAATAGGAATTTTGGGGCAGAAAGCAGGAAATTCCCTCCGGGAGAGGAGAGGGAGGGGTCTGGAAAAGTCAGGGCTCTTCCCGTTCTCCCTGGCCTGGTTTGGGAGTCTTGGAAACCTTGGGAAGAGGTCGGAACTTGGGAGAGATTCCGGAGCCCGACGGGAGTCGGGAGAGCGAAGAGATTCCCCCAAATCCAAGGGCTTTGGGCCCCCAAAATCCCGGGAATAACTGGGATGGGTTCCCGCAGCATCCGGGGACGGCGGCGAGGACGACGACGAGGAGGTGAAGAAGAAGAGGGAGAAGCAGCGGAGAAGGGATCGGATGCGGGATCGGGCCATGGACAGGTGAGCCCAGGGATGAGCCAGGGATCGACCAGGAGCGGAATTCCTGGGAATAACATGGAAAAATCCGCGGGGGGGTCGCGTTCTGGGGCTCCTCGTCGGGATTTCGGGAGGGTTTTCCCGGGTTTTGTGCGGTTTGGGATGGGGAGGCACCAAAGGGGGGGGAGACGTGGGCGGGAAGGGCTGGGAAATGATCCAGGGGGGAATTAAAGAGGGAATAACCGGCATTCCTGTGGATGGGAAGGGCTGGGAAATGATCCAGGGAGGGAATTAAAGATGGAATAACCGGCGTTCCTGGATCCCGGGGCATTCCTGAATCCCAGGGCATTCCTGGATCCCGGGGCATTCCTGTGTCCTGGGGCATTCCTGGATCCTGGGGCATTCCCGGATCCCAGGGCATTCCTGAATCCTGGGGCATTCCTGGATCCCAGGGCATTCCTGAATCCTGGGGCATTCCTGGATCCCAGGGCATTCCTGGATCCCATGGCATTCCTGGATCCCGGGGCATTCCTGAATCCTGGGACATTCCTGAATCCTGGGGCATTCCTGGATCCTGGGGCATTCCCATGTCCCAGGGCATTCCTGGATCCTGGGGCATTCCCAGATCCTGGGGTATTCCCAGATCTTGGGGTATTCCCATATCCCAGGGCATTCCCAGATCCCGGGGCATTCCTGGATCCTGGGGCATTCCTGAATCCTGGGGCATTCCCAGATCCCAGGGCATTCCTGGATCCCGGGGCATTCCTGTGTCCCAGGGCATTCCCAGATCCCGGGGCATTCCCGGATCCCAGGGCATTCCTGGATCCAGTTCCCCTGTTCCTCATTCCCAGTGTAATTCCAGGAT